>NC_072464.1:25507412-25509912 GCF_027596085.1 Anoplopoma fimbria | reverse complement strand
ATCATCTGGAGGAGTTTATTCACTGAATCTAGTGGGCTGGTTTACTACAGCTGTAAGAATCTATTCTGCTGTGATTTAATTGCAATAAACGGATGAAAAAGATGCTGAAATAACAACATGATGATACAGATTTGTCAAAAGTCTGAATTGATGTTTAGTTAGTTCTCTCTACAAGAGGAGAAGTAAACAACTTTAAAACGCTTGTTTTCTGAATGGAGTTTGGATCAATCGGTGCTATGCTATGCTATGCTAACATTGTAGCTGCTCCATCAACCATTAAGAATAACGTCATGTAGGCGTAAATACGGCAGCGTGGTTATTGTTTGTACTATATGTTTTATACACATACATACATTTGCGTCAATTTGCATTTTTGCGTTGACTTTGTTTGTATAAAGAAAATCTCTATGCGTTTGTTGAGAACACGGCTTTAGTTCTTCTTCTTCTCTGCTGGTCTTAAGCTCAGAGAGGATTAACTGAAGGTTGAATAAAGACTGAGAGCTCTGTTGTTTCTAGACTCAGAGAATCAGACTGACTCCATGAGGACATGTTTCACCGTTACCTTCATCAATAAAACCTACAGATCATATTTAAATAATGTCTGTCACTATCACACTGTGTTTATTGTTATGCAACTGTCACCTTCCTTGTATTTACAACGTACTTGTTAATAAAGCGTTTATGATTCTGGTCCTTTTCCTCATGTGTGTCTTTAAACGTTTAAACGTCTGCTGCAGAATAAAAGCTGCAGCGGTCCGGAGGAAGACGAAGCACCGGCCTTCCTCTCTCCTTCATGTCTGCTTTTGTGGCTGCACTAAGAGAGATAAATGTGCTGCTGTGTGTGTGTGTGTGTGTGTGTGTGTGTGTGTGTGTGTGTGTGTGTGTGTGTGTGTGTGTGATACGGAGGATTTATAGGAAGTGAAGCTGTAATGGATTCAGCCGGCTGCTGCAGAGTGAGACGCAGGATCGTGATCAGAGAAGAAGAAGAGACACAGTTTGTGTTTCAGTCCGACCCCCGACCCCCCCCACACAGTCCTACTCTTCATCATCTCTAATGGTCTGCATACAAACAGCCCCAGTATGAGCGTCATGGTCCTACTGGCGAGGAGAACTGGGAGGGTTGACCTCTGAGATGTGTCAGGGTCTGTATGGTTAATGCTGATCTATATTTACCCAGCAGCAGAGCCTCCTTCTGTGACGCCACGGCTCCTCTCATGACGACCTCACTCCTCCTCTCTCTGCTGAGGAACGACGAGGGAACACACCCGTTCATCGCCTTGACAACCACACACACACACACACGTAACACACATTAGCGATGTAACACACATGTTACACACACACACACACACACACGTTACACACATGTTACACACACAGGAGCTAGTATATTTTGCCGTAATACTTCTGTACTCCTGTAGTATTCGCAGTGCAGACTTTTACTTGTCATGCAGTATTTTTACTTGGATTTAGTGGTACTTTTACCACAGGATCTGAGTATTTCTTCCAGCAGTGATTCATAGAAACACACCGGAGTACTGCTGAGAACAAACAAGCACTTAAACACACACAAAGCCTCAGAAGGTTTTATGTAACGACCTCCTTCTGAACGCAGTCAGCTTCCAGTTCAGCAGGTCTGAGGTCAAACGTTCATCTGCTAACATGTGTGTGTGTGTGTGTGTGTGTGCGTGCGTGCGTGCGTGTGTGTGCGTGCGTGCGTGTGTGTTCTCAGTACAGTGTGTAACCTGAATACTCTTCTACCTCTAGTGTGTTGTGACCTTTAAGAATGTGTCCTTCTTCTCCTGCAGCTTGTTGAACTATATTCTATAAATATACAACATTAAATCTTCATCTTCACGTTGAGGAGACGTTTAGAATCAACACACGATATTTGTTTATTTGTTTTCTTACGATGTCTCTTTGCTAAACACGATCCAACATGAATAATGTATTAAATACCCTAAATATGATAAATATTGTGTTTATTAGGCCTCTGCAGATAAAATAAGAGTGTATCCTTCACTCTGGTCCGGACAGAAACATCTCTACGATTATTATGGGATGAAATGTGTTTCATCATTCAGAATTTACTGAAAAAACTTTATTGATCCTGTGACATCATCAGGTTCACATTTTTATTTTGAATATATAACATTTCAAACATGTCTTATAACGTTTATATGATATTTAATAGTTTTATTTCTGTTTTAATTTTATATTGTTTACATTTTTTTGTTCCTGGTTCAAGCAGGTTTGTTTTGAATGCTGCTTTATAAATAAAGTTCATTATTTTATTATTATTATCATTATTTTATTATTATCATTATCAATATTTATATTATTATAAGAAGTAGTATTATCCCTATCATTATTTTTTGTTATAATCAGTATTTTGTATTATTTGTATAATTTAAAAAAATACCACTATTATTTGCTATTATTATTATTATTATTATTATTAGTAGTAGTAGTATCAGTATCATTACTATTATACAGCATG
>NC_072464.1:25492412-25502412 GCF_027596085.1 Anoplopoma fimbria | reverse complement strand
CTCCCGTCTGATGCCCATGATCTCCTCACTGTGAGCGTTCCTCAGCTCCTGAACCAGCAAACAGTGGACACACAGAGAGGAAGACGTCCTCAGCACCAGGACTCGTCCTCACATCGTCTCTACGTCATGTTAAGGACTTTTATAGTCATGGTGCTGCTGAACATGTTAACTTGTGTGTGGAGTTTAGCAGCTGCATAGTTCAGACTGTAGGTGAAGAGTCAGAGGTGGTGTAAGTCTTTTTATCCATCACCTCCTCTCCTCCACAGAGGAGAAACACCCAGCGTCCTAGCAACAACCCAGCTGTTGCCATAGCGATAAGGACACATGTTGACTTACCGCACTAACCGTTAAAGGAGGACGCTCACAACAGGACTGTCTCATCACTGAGTCTTACCTCTTTATGGACAGAAAGTATTATCATAAAGTGACGACTCTGCTGCAGCTTCAGTTATGACAGTTCATCTCACTGGATCGACTTTAAGGAGGATTTAAAATGCAGAAATAAAACAAATACACATTGTTATGTCGGAAACTAAATGATTATTATGAATTAGAAATCTAATCACAACACAGAAGATCAATATCAGTTTAAGTGAACGCTATATTTAGAATATTTTCACCTTCATGACGGGAACTGAAGCTGTTATTTATGCTCTCTATAAAGACACCAGACTACATTCACAAAAACAGTGATTTAACCTCTCAGGACACAGGAGGTTCTGCTCTCCTGCTGCCTCCGTCTGGTAGTGTGGTTGTGTTATTGTGTCACTTTGATGAATCTGAAGGAACCCTTTAAAAAAACAAAGTCACACAACAACACTAACGAACTGACTTAAATGACTGTATTTTCTAAAGGAGTCTGGTTGTGAATCACTGTTTTCTGACGGAGTGTGAAGCTGTTATCTATGCTCTCCTCAAAGACACCAGACTACATTCACATCAACAGTACTTTTAAGAGTTGCTGGTCTACTGCTGCCTCCAACAGTTAACATGCATTTCATTTAATTAACACATAAATATGAGATAATATAACAATATTTCCATTTATTTCTACCTTTGATTAGTTTTTATTTCTGCATTTTATTTTTCATGTTTGTCCCCCACTGATTGACACTAAACACTGAACTCCCCGTGGAGATGAAGACAACTTCCTCGTGTTCATACTTATCTACCTTTAAATAATTGATCAGAGACGTAACCCTGGAAATCACTGTTGCCATAGCAACGTCTCACACACACTTTCCAGGAGGCGTCAGATCTTCAGATCAGTGCTGCAGAGAGGAGACGATGAGAGGCCTGTCTGTCTGTCTGTACGTCTGTCTGTCTGTCTGTCTGTCTGTCTGTCTCTCTGTCTGTCTGTCTGTCTGTCTGTCTGTCTGTACGTCTGTCTGTCTGTCTGTCTGTCTGTCTGTCTGTACGTCTGTCTGTCTGTCTGTCCGCCCATCTCTGTCTGTCTCTCAGTCTCTCTGTCCGTCCATCTCTATGTCTGTCTGTCACTCTGTCTGTCTGAACGTTTGTCTGTTTGTAAGAATCATCCAGGAAAACACCAACAAGGCCTTGACTCCAGCGATCCATCAGAGCTGTCTCTCTCTCTCTCTCTCTCTCTCTCTGTCTGTCTGTATGTGTTTCTGTCTGTCTGTCAGCTGTCTGACTCAGTAATGTTAGCAGAGAAGAGAGCAGCGGGGGGGGGACGACATAAAGGTTTACCAACCTCACACTGCTTTCTCCAAATGTCTATGTTCTTGCGCTGAGCTTTTGAGAAATGGTCCCACGCCTTTTGTCTGGTGGCGGCGGTGAAAACGGCGGTGATCTGCTCGACTTTGGGGTGAACAGGAAGGAGGAGGAGGAGGCAGAGGAAGAGGAGGATGAGGAAGAGGAGGGTCAAGACAAAACAAGCTGTTTATGTAGCGTTGCAGCACTGACTGAGGCTCACACAGGAAGCCGCTGGACCTCCTCATGTGGACGTCTGAACATGAAACCAGTGTCGTCATGTGCTCAGAACAAACTACGTGAAGGTTAACTGACGGTTAGAAGAGGAGTCAGACATCATCATGAGAGGCGTCGCTAGAAGAAACTCTTCACTAGAAGAAACTTGTTGCTAGAAAGGTGTCGTTAGAAACCTTAACTAGAAAGCGTTGATAGAAACGCGTTGCTACAAAGAAATGCTTCGTAAGAAATGTTTTGCTAGAAACCATCGCTAGAAAGAAATGCTTCGTTAGAAAGACGTCGGGCTATAAAATAAATCGTTGCTAGAAAGAAATGAGCAAGAAAGAAACACACCACTAGAAACGTAGAACGCGCAGCTGGAAAGAAATACGTCTACATTATGGTCCACTTAGAGCCAGATAGAACATCAAGTAAGTAATGCTACAAGTAAGTGCTACAGTAATAGAACTGGTTCCTTTAGACCAGATGCTCCTCCGAGTCTTCACTGAGCACATGATGACAGACTGTGGAGTAAAGTCTCACACATTTGAGTAAAACAATCACTTCTATCTGTAGGATGAAAATCAAATGTTATTATTTGTCTTTGACAAACATGAAATATGATTTTCTGTGATTCGGCTGCAGGTCCAGAGGGTTTAGGACTGATATGGATTGAGAGCAACAGAATATTAGTTCTGCAGATAAACACTGTAAATAACAAACAGCATCATTCCTCTGAGAGACAAGCAATCAGGTGTATTGATCTCCACCCTGACTGGTGACAGGTGTGATCATGTGACCAGCAGGTCTTGCTCCGTACTTACATCACCTGCTGCTTCACCTCCTGAACGACTGACCAAGGCAACATTTACCCAGAATGCAGGCTGATCTTTGGACTCACTTTCATGTGTTTCTCAGGAATACTCACCTCTGAGGCTGCTGACTCGTTTGGTTCTGAACCAACAGCCTCCTTTAATCTGCATTAAGTGATGATTCATCATCATCATCAGACTCTTCAACTTCCTCATTCAGCTGACTTCTTCAGCTCTCATCGACACACTGGGAGCCCAGTTTGTGATCTGGTTTGTTTTGTGTCCCAGTTCACCATGTTCACACCTGATCCTGGAGCAGAGACCTGGATGATCCAGGTCTCTGCTCCAACGTCATTAAAGGAGCTCTGCTACGTTTTAAATATATTCTATAAACTGTCTGGCGTTAAAAAAAACATTTGTGAACAATCAAAATGTCAAACTGGTTTTAAAGGTTTAATTTAATTATTATTTGTTTCTATCTACTTTATCATCTCTGTGTTTTATAATTCCATTTCTTGGTTTTACTTGCATTTATTTTCATATTTGTTTTGGAAAGCTTAAGAAAGATGTAATACAGATAAAGTTTATGTCTAATATTATATAAAAGTAAACATTAACCTGCACATGTAATATGTAAGAACGTGGAACATTTAGCAGCTAAAGAGACAAATAGAAGTACTCAGATTAAGTAGTAATAGCACAGTGTACCAAGCACTGCATTAATAAATGTACTTAAGTAAAGAGTAAAAGTATTATCATCAAAATATTATTAGTTATTATTATAAGTTTTGGAGTAAAAGGTACAATATTTTTACAGTAGTACTTGAGTAAATGTACTTAGTAACTCTCCATCAGAGCAGGAGGAGACCAAAGCAGAGCTCACAGCAGAGACAGAACCTCTTCCTGCAGTGACAGTGATGAGTGTCTCTCCGCTGACTCTCAAACCTCCGGGTCCGACCTCGCGGCCGCCGCACAGCGAGCTGAGCTTAATGGAGCCGGTGCTGAGACTGATGGGGGAGGGTTGTCATGGAGACGGGGCTGCAGAGTTAATGACTCGCATCGAAGGGCAGCTTTAAAATGGATGTGGTGAGAACGGCTTCATGGTCTGCAGCTCGGTAATCTGAGCCTGTTACTCTGAGTGGTGATGGATGTTTGGAGATAACAGAAGGACAGATATCGGTCAATAACTGATCAATATTGGATTATTAATGGAGGTCTTACATGTTAAAACTCATCCTGGTCTAAACCTTGTTGAAGTTGTCAGTGTTTGAAAAGATTAAATCCAGAACTCATTACTGGATTATTTAACGTGGTGAAACAACAGTAAATGATTCCATCTTTATATACAGTTTATCATGTTGGTGACCTATGACCTTTAAATATTACAACCTTCATTAGACTTTATACTGGTGCCATATTGATATTATACCTACTACTGCATATTCTATGTGAACTGGTTCCATCTGCTGATTACATGTTAACATGTCAGCATGTACTTTTGTTTTATTAATTAAAGTTATACTGCACACATCTCTATGACGGCGTATTGTAGTTAAAAAGAATATTAAAAGAGCCAAAAAAATCTGGATTTACAAGAAGAAAATTGGAGTATTCTCTGAGATTATGTCAGAAATTCACAAGAAACAAAAAACTGGAAAATGAGTTGTTTTAATGTTGAGGGGATCACATTGCTTCACTTCATATAGTATTGTTGGAGGATCACTTTAATTGCCAATAACTTTATTTTTCACATGACAATAAAGAACCTGAACTATAGTCTCCTGGGGTTTAGAGATGGGGATCGTTTAGAGTTTACTGGTTCCATTTGAATTCTGCAAACTATTCCAGTCCTTTCAGACTGTGCTGAGATAACTTCAGTGTAACCGCATATTAAAGAGTTTTAAAATGAATGATTTTTTAATGAATTGTTTTTTGTCATCTATTTTGAAATGTTTTTGTTAATTTAACTTTATTTGGTGAAAAACAACAAATGAAGATGAAGTGAAATCACCACTTAAGGAGCGCTGGTTTACTCCACCTCCTTCTAACTTTATGAAACTCATAACCATCATGAGTGGAACTTACCTGCCAGAGAAGATGCAGAAGATGATGGACTGCTTGTTATGAATAATAAAGAGTCCTTACACTGGTTCAGGATGGCCAGCAGGGCGTTCTTGAAGATCTCTTTGGCTCTCTCCATCTCCTCCTCGTGCTGAGCCTTCTCACTCATCAGCCGCCGGACGTGGCTGTTGGCCGACTGGATCATGGAGTAGAAGTGATTGGCGGTCCGGCGGTTGACTTCGCCGCGGTCGATCCAGGTGAACAGCACCGCCGTCGCCTCGCTGAATTTATGGTCTTCTAAAGACAGAGGAAGGAAAATACAAGTGTTTATTGATCAAAGTCAGATTGACTATTCTTTTAAAACCAACTATAACTCCAAAACCAAAACTGACCATAACCAAATATAGCTACCTATAAACTCAAACTCACACCAAATAACCAACTATAACCAACCATAACCAACCATAACCAACAACAATCAACTATAACCAACTATAACCAACTGCTAACAACTATAAACAATTATAACCAACTATAACCAATTATAACAAACTATAACCAACTGTAACCAATTAAAACCAACTGTTACCAACTATAAACAATTATAACCAACTATAACCAACTGTAACCAATTATAACCAACTGCTACCAGCTATAACCAACTATAACCAATTATAACCAACTAGAACCAACTGTAACAAACTATAACCAATGATAACCAATTATAACAACTAGAACCAACTATAACCAATTATAACCAACTATAACCAACTATAACCAATTATAACCAACTAGAACCAACTGTAACAAACTATAACCAATGATAACCAATTATAACAACTAGAACCAACTATAACCAATTATAACCAATTATAACTAACTATAATCAACTATAATCAACTGTTACCAACTATAACCAGTTATAACTAACTATAACCAACTATGACCAACTGTTACCAACTACAACCAACTAGAGCTAACTATAACAAACTATAACCAATGATAACCAATTAAAATAACTATAACCAATTATAACCAATTATAACCAATTATAACCAATTATAACCAATTATAACCAATTATAACCAACTATAACCAATTATAACTAACTATCATCCCAAACTATAACCAACCATAACCAACTATAACCAACGTTAACCAACTATAAACAAGTATAACCAATTATAACCAACTGTTACCAACTGCAACCAACTGTAACCAATTATAACAAAGTATAACCAACTGTTACCAACTGTAACCAATTATAACAAAGTATAACCAACTAGAACCAACTTGAATCAACTAGAACCAACTAAAACCAACTAGAACCAACTTGAATCAACTAGAACCAACTAAAACCAACTAAAACCAACTAGAACCAACTTGAACCAACTAGAACCAACTAGAACCAATTATAACCAACTAGAACCAATTATAACCAACTAGAACCAATTATAACCAATTATAACCAATTATAACTAACTATAACCAATTATAAAAAACTGTTACCAACTATAACCAACATTAATGAACTATAACTAACTACAATGAACTTTAAGCCACTACAGTGGCTGTACATTGTTGTCATGGTACTTTTACTGCAGTAGAGGATCTGAATACTTCTTCCTGTGTCACAGCAGACTGAGATCTGGATGAGGAAGTCGTTTCATGGACCTTTAACGTTCAGTCGCTCTAAAACAAACACCAGAGCAGCTAGTGAGGACTGAACGGCTCCTCGTGAGGCGTTCACTGTTCACGCCTCTCTGAACTCCACGCCTTCTGAGCACAAACGGCCTTTCTGATCCTCAGCTTCTCAACCTAAACCACCAGCTGCACTCGTCCTCGCTCATAAAGCCTCTAAGGTCCTCTGTCGAGAGCCTTCTCCTCCATCTGAATACCAACTGAAGCGATGAACAGAGTGAATTAGAGGGCGTTTAATGAGCTCCATACCAGCAGCAGCACCACCGTAAGAGGACTCAGATAAAGCTGCATTCACACACAGATTACAGTCACATTACAGCGAGCACAATGAAGCACAATGAAGCTCTACGGACCACTGAGGAGGGTGAGAATGAGTTTCCTCTGCTGAGTGAGAGGAAGAATGGATTCATAAAAAGGTTATTCAGAGAGAAAACCGCATAGTTTATGTTCAGAGTCATAACGGCTCACAGGTTTGGTACGTTCAAGGTTCAGTAGGTGAGATAAGAGATAAGATGAGATAGAACTTTATTCATACTGAAGGAAATGATTGTCCCAGAGTACAACGGAAGAATAACATTAAAGAAACAACAAATACAAAGATATATGAACAATAGAATCATATTTACTACGTTTAAAAGTAGTTATTCTGACTCCAGCGCAAAAAGAGAGCAATAATTGTAAGATATATTGAGTAAAATATTCAACTAAAATAGAAAAATTGAATTACAATAACAACAGATTAATAACAAGAGTAAAAATATAAAGAGTATAAGAAGCTCAAATCCCTTCATTCAGTCTGTGGTTAAAGTATTTCACAGAGTCAACCTTCCACTGAAGCAGAAAGTGTTAAACTGTTTGTGTTAACTCATCCTCAGTGTGGAGGAGACTTGTTGCCCAGCAACAGGTTACTAACACGAAACACCACAGACGCACTGATGATGATGTTATTGATGCTTAATGAGGAACTAGAGGACATCTGTAGCAGCAAATATGACTTAAAGCAAGTACAGTGAAGTATTACTATTGTACTACTACATAGTTAATACTGTGGTATAAGTATTCTTGCTCCTTTAATAACTTACAGTGAAGACATTGTGTTTTCTCTCTTTATTTTCAGTGTGAAGAAAAACTGGACTATTTTCAGTCATGGAGATAAGAATCAGCAGCAGGAAACATGGAAGAGGAGGAGGAGGAGGAGGAGGAGGAGGAGGAGGAGGAGGAGGAGGAGGAGGAGGAGGAGGAGGGACCTTCACACTCCTCCTCAACAACATCTACACCTCTGCTGCAAGTTCACCAACATTTCTTCTATTTCTACCAAACTGTCATTGTGCAGAGAGAGAAAGGCTGAGACATATATAATATATATATATATATATATATATATATATATATATATATTGTGTTGTCTAAATCTGATGTAGTTATGTCTTGTGAAGACAGAAGTTTATTTTGAAAAGACTGTTTTCGTGTAATAAGCAGAAATTAAGTAGTAAGAGTAACTTTATTGAAGGATATCATATAGAACCTGTTATGAAGATATGTTGATTATGAGCCGTGCATGAGATCATTTAAGTGGATATAAAAATGTTTAAACTGTTTAAAAATAATGTGACAATGGTTTACACAAACACACCAACAACAACACAACACCAACACACAAACACACCAACACACAAACACACCAACAACAACACAAACACACCAACAACAACACAAACACACCAACAACAACACAAACACAACACCAACACACAAACACACCAACAACAACACAACACCAACACACACCAACACACAAAAACACACAACAACACAACACCAACACAAACACACACACAAACACACCAACACACAAACACACCAACACACCAACAACAACAACAACAACAACACAACACCAACACACAAACACACCAACACACAAACACACCAACACACCAACAACAACACAACACCAACACACAAACACACCAACAACAACACAAACACACAAACACAACACCAACACACAAACACACCAACAACACACACACAAACACACAAACACACAAACACACCAACAACACAAACACACAAACACACACATCATCACACTGCTGGAGGCAAACAGAGCTGTTAGTTCAGGAGGAGCATCGATATGTGAGCATCTCCTCATCATTCATCTCTACGTGTGATCAGGTTTACCAGCAGGTGATCTACAGTCACACCAACAACACACACACACACACACCAACACACAAACACACAACAACACACAAACACACCAACACACACACACAACACACACAAACACACAAACACAACACCAACACACAAGCACACAAACACACCAACAACAACACAAACACACCAACAACAACACAAACACACAAACACACCAACAACACAAACACACAAACACACTTCACACTGCTGGTGGTAACAGTGAAAGGTTGAACATTAGTTCTGCCTATGTTTGATCATATCCATCATGGTCTCCATGACTACGGCTGCAGGTTTTTCTCTCTGGACTGTCTTTTATTTGACTGTTTTCATCCTCTTCAATAATAAATGTAGAAAGTGTCTTTAATAACAGATGTCCTTTAGTTCAGTAGACGGAGAACTAAACGCTGTTCAAAGAGACAAAGAATCTCTGAGCTACAGATGAAGAAGAAGAGAAGAAATCAGCCGGAAGTTCAGATTTAAACAGGAACAGCTTCCTGTTTCACAAGAGTTTCACAATAAAAGCAGGCTAGACATTTATCAAAGCTCTTCTTCAGACTTCACATAGAAACAGAAGGTTAGTCTAGAGTTAGTACTGCTGGAACATCAGCTGATCTAATCACAGGTTAAACATCTTCAATCAATATTTACTGATTGATCAGTAAATCAAACTAATTCTATGTCAAGTTCAACAAAGTTTGAATCTTTTCAGATGTAAATAAAACATCTAATAACGTGTCATCACTCCTGTATATTGATCCTTTATCGGTTTTAATCAGTGTGTCCTCACCTTTCAGTCTCTCTGCCAACGTGGCGGCCTCGTGCTCAGAGAAGTGCACTATGGGAGGAGGAGACGGCGGTCTGAGCCGGTCCTCGTGGATCTTGCGGCGGTGTCGCTCCTCTCGGGCGAGGAGGCGCTGCTGACACTCCCACTCGTACAGGTCGTCTCGGGCCTGAGCGAAGTCCACGTGGATCCTCCCCGAGTCCTTCTTATCGGTGCTGGAGCCGATCCGCATCCGGTACCCTGAGAGGAGACAAGAGATCCTCAGAAGTCCCGTTACCAGGTGATCAGAGAACGGGTTCACCTGATCTGTAGGGAACATTTAGACCTGCTGCACGTCTGTTTAGCGTCCTTATATTAAACGATATAGATATTATATGTTATAATGTATGTTATAACCATAGACTGTATAAAGGAAGTGGACGTCGTCATGGTGACGTCACTTGTTGGTTTGTGGATGTTTTGAAGCCTGGATTTCTGCTTTTTGGCCGTCTCCATCTTGTTTTTTTTGCAACCA
>NC_072464.1:25477412-25487412 GCF_027596085.1 Anoplopoma fimbria | reverse complement strand
TTAGTAGAAGAGAAGTAAAAGTACATGAGTAAATGTACTTCATATTTAACCTCAACAGATCTGTTTAATCCTCAGTCTTCATTTCTATCAAAGTTTAAAAGGTTAAAACTGGAGGTAAACAGAAACATGTGATTCTGGGTGAACCGTCTCTTTAACAAACAAACAAACAAACACCAGATCCCTTTAAGACCTAAATGTTCCCACATTCAGTTTAGAGAGGGAGGAGGTCTGCAGCTGTTTCCAGAGGTGGAGTCCAATCAGAACCACATCATCTCTGTTCTAATGTTACGTCATCATTGAAGTATTCACAACAGCTCCGAAGCCAATGATCTGAGCTCAACACTGAAGACTCACCAGAGCTCATTTAATATCCATCCATTTCCTTCCGCTTATCCGGGGCCGGGTCGCGGTCATTTAATATGAAGAAATAATAATATCCTCTTTTACTTATACAATAATAAATATCCTCTTTTAGTCACTTATACAATAATAAAAGAAGCGCTTACTGTAGTTTTGTTGTGTGTCTGAACAACACTGTACTGCTCCTATACTGAGACTGTACTTCAAACTGTACTGCACTAATACTGCACTGCTCACTGCTGAGGGACAGATACATCTATAAAGCAGTACTTTTTACTGCACAGGGCAGTTCTGGGTTTTATGGTTTAGATATGAAGACATGAGAAGAAAACGGAGGTATTTATTCAATCCAGATGTTTCTAGAAGACTTTTTTCTTCTTGAGCAGTGTCACAGTTTGATACTTCTGAGAAAACTTCTACCAGCTGCAGCTTTAAAAACAACAAGTACTCTGATCTGTTACTGAGGGTAAAGTACCTGTACCACAATGTAAAGATACTTCATAAATGAAAAGTCAACTCCTGTATTTCTAGTCCCACAGAAATATAAGCTTCATGTACTTATACCAAGTACTTCCATGGTCACATACATACATGTACTGCATGTACTCTGCAAAGTATCTTCAGGTTTAAAGTAACATCCTCTTCCTACTACTACTACTACTACTACTACTACTACTACTACTACTACTACTACTATTACTACTACTACTACTACTACTGCCACTACTACTATTAATACTACTACTACTACTACTACTACTACTACTACTACTACTACTACTACTACTACTATTACTACTACTATTAATACTACTACTACTACTATTACTACTACTACTACTACTACTACTACTACTACTACTACTACTACTACTACTACTACTACTACTACTACTACTACTACTACTACTACTACTACTATTACTACTACTACTACTATACTACTATTAATACTACTACTACTACCACTACTACTATTAATACTACTAGTACTACTACTATTAATACTACTATTAATACTACTATTAATACTACTACTACTACTACTATTAATACTACTATTAATACTACTACTACTACTACCGCTAGTAAAATATTGCAATTTCCTTTTAAACATAGAACTTCAAATCCACACAGTATTACTGACGACAACTACCACTGCTACAAATACTAGTATCTATCTATAGTACTAATAACAGTAGTGGTATTAATCTCAGTGTCAGTGTTCCATTGTCTGAAAGCTGCTTTAAAACGTTTCCACTTAAGACACACACACACACACACACACACACACACACACACACACACACACACACACACACACACACACACACACACACACACACACACACACACACACACACACACACACACACACACACACACAGAGGAATCTATCAGGTCAGAAACTAAAGAGACTGAAGAGCCTGGAGGAAAACGCTCTGCTTATTATGAAGTCCATAAATTTGCATGCAGTCTGAATCTCGTCTCCTCGGTATCGGTGCCATGATGCTGATTACAGTCTCAGAGTCTTTTCTCTCTCTGAGACACACACAGATAACAGACACATTATCATCAGACCTCCCGTCCTCCTCCTGATCCTCAGTTCTTCCTCTCTGGTCTTAAAGAGGAGCAGTTCTTACAGACTGAAGCGTCTCTGATCCTCCTGTTATTCATATCACGTCCATATTGTTCTCAAGTTTAAACAAATACCTAGCTAGGTTTAGTTAGACAGATTAAAGGTCCCAACAGGAAGTGGACTCGGTCACCTGACACCAGCTGCTGCCCGTTGAGTCCCACCGGCATGATGCCCAGGTTGTTCATGGCGGTGGTCCAGGCTCCGTGGTCGGACTGACTCAGCTGGTTCTGCTCAGAACCATCAGCGGCTGCAGAGACACACAGAGACGTCAGACAGAGACGGGGGTGTCCTCCACCGGGCTGATGATCGAGGACGTCGGTACCGCTGGACATAGCAGGTCCTCTCCGCTCTGCTGACCTCTCATCAGATCCGTCCTCTGGCTGCTGGACGGGAGGACGCACGAGTTCATCCAGTCAGAGAGACGTCCACCTGAGGAGGGTAAAGAGAGAGAGGACATTTAAGAGTTAAGATGAAGCAGATATGTAAACAAATAAATAATTAATCTGCGAGAGCAGCGAGGAAACATGAAGAAAGAAACGTGTGGAGGTGACTAAGTATGTGTGTGAGTACATCTCTCTGTTCTGTCTGACAGCCAGCTGCTTCCTAATCAATGAAGTCAATCGATGAGGTCACAGAGGTCACAGAGGTCACAGAGGTCACGCCTCTGGTGATGTTGGGTTGAATCAGTCGGCCTGATTCCTGATCTGACTTTCATAGTAACTGAAACATGTCAGCGATTGTTGGATGGATCGTGATCAAACTGATGATCCTCTGATGTTAACGTGTCCGACACTTTGATTAACAACCACAGACTGATTCAAATATGGACGTCGTCATGGTGACGTCACTCATTGGTTTGAGTTTTTAGTCGTCACCATCTTGGTATTTTGCAACCAGTGAACAGGAAGTGACCATATATGGACTGAGGAGGAGTGACGTAGAGACGCCGTATACGTCTCTGGTGTGGACCTGTCAATCAGTGTGTAGCCCCGCCCTAAAGCATCCCCTGCTTTATGGTCTGTTTGACTCTAAATGGAGCATCATTTACTAAATGAACATCATGCTGTATTGAAGAAGACTTGAAACTAGAGATTGAGACCATAAACTCATGTTTACAATGTTTACTGAGGGAATAAATCAAGAGAGAAGTAGAGTCATTTTCTCATAGACTTCTATACAACCAGAGGAGTCGCCCCCTGGTGGACAGGAGAGAGAATGCAGCTTTAACACAGGAAGCTCTGACTTCACTTTAAAGAACTGGAGGTTGTCTCCTGACTGTAACTATGACAACCACATCAGACAGTTCATTGATGACTCGCTGTTGTTTCAGACTGAGCTGCTCCTTCAGTGATGAATCATGAATATGAAAGTGATGGTTGGACAGAAAACATGCTGACAAGTTGATCCGAGAAAAACCTTAAACCTGGTCTCAACCTCACAAAGACAGAAGAACATGATTACACACACACACACACACACACACACACACTCTCTCTCTCTCTCTTTATCCAGGTAGTCACATGTTTAATGGTCCTCAGCAGACAGATACCTGAAATCTAAACAGACTCAAACACCTGCAGCTGTGTACCTGTCTGTGTGTTCACCTGCTCACTCGCTCATATCCGTCGCTTGTTTGCTCAACTACGTGTGTGTGTGTGTGTGTGTGTGTGTGTGTGTGTGTGTGTGTGTGTGTGTGTGTGTGTGTGTGTGTGTGTGTGTGCGTATTTAATGTTCCATCACAGACTTAAAGACTTCCTCTGTCCTCTGTTTTCTCTGCAGCAGCTCTCTGCTGAACCTTCTTCTTCTTCTTTAGAAAAGCCGGAGCATTATTCAGATTATTTAGATTTCTTCCTGTTTTATATCTTTATGTAAATTGATCCAGTGTCCATGGATCCGTTATCTATACTTCCTTCCATAGAGACACAGAGGACATGTCGTGGTGTCCTCTCAGAGCCGACTGGACGAAGCCCAACTCCTCAGTGTTTCTGCTCACTTTCACACTCCATGAAATATTCACAGCTGAACGCATGTCCTGTTTATTATTCATGAGCTCACTTGACATCTCTGAATCATTCACACACACTCACGCTCTCATATTTGCATACTGAGGGAGGCTCAGATTCAAACAGTGAGAACGATGAGCCCTCTCACATCTCTTAGTCATCGTGTTTTTAATCTGTTAGTGTTCCAGTAAGAACAGAGAGTATTCTAGAGACTTTATCACATTACTGCATATTATCAGGATGTTACACTTTTACAGATTTACTGAGCGATAGTGGACAATCCACTGTAGGAAGTATATGTTGCATAAAGGAAAATAAAGTGAAATAAAGTTAAATACAGTTTAATCAATTTAAATATTGTTAAGTAAAGTATAATATTTTTAAATAAAGTGAAATAAATTAAACAATAGTTAAATCATTTCAAATAGAGTGTACCTGCTCAGGTACTCTGTTCACTACCTGTTGGTGAACAGAGTGGAGCATTTAGCAGTTAAAGAGAGGTGGAGACCAAAACAGAGCAAAAAGGAAATACTGCATTAAATTCATCAGGTGACACGATCACAAAGACTCCAGATGAATCATGGAGTTGATCTGTGACTGATAAATATTGAAATAAACAGCTCTTTACTAAATGTTTGTTATCTCTGGGACTGGATTATCATGAACTCTTTACAATGTGACACACGTGTTAATGATGAAGTCACAGAAAAGATCCATAAATCAGAATAACAACTTCTCTAAAACGAGTTTAGGGAAATTCCTGGGATTCCGTCTGCATCAGAGGGCTGATGGAGGACCACATCCGTCCCTGATGGAGGTCTGTCAACACTCAGTCTCCTCCTCCGCTGACTGATCACTGATTACAGATCCCTGTGAAGCTCCAGAAGCTCCAGACGGCAGAGGTTTAAAAATAGCTGAAAAGGGTTGATTTCCCATCATGCAGTTTGGTGACAGCAGAGAGCAGATGAAGGATTCATGTCTTCCTGCTTCTCTTCACACATTCAGCCCCGTGTCTCTGCTCTCACAGCTCACAGCGCTACATGCTATGCTACACTAAAAGTAGAGCTCATCAAGCTGCTGACTCCTCACTGGTCATTTTATTATCCACCTCTGAAAACAGACCTGTTACACACTGCGTCCACCACTTCCTGTTTGTCACTGATTCACCTCATTACATTACATTACACTACATTACATTACATTACATTACAGACCATTTATCCAAAGCGACTTACAATAAGTGTATTCAACATAGGTATTCAAGAGAACTACTAGTCACCAGAAGTCTAAAAAGCAGAAACCAGAGCAAAAGTACAGTGCAGAAGCAAATTACTACAAACACGTAAGTGCAACGAACTGATACGAATACAATAAGTGGTCAGAGGAAGGCTCAGGGTAGCCTCCAACATACATAAGAATCTGGAAACGAGACTTGAGACCATAAACTCATGTTTACAATGTTTACTGAGGGAATAAATCAAGAGAGAAGTAGAGTCATTTTCTCATAGACTTCTATACAACCAGAGGAGTCGCCCCCTGGTGGACAGGAGAGAGAATGCAGCTTTAACACAGGAAGCAGTGACTTCTCTTTAAAGAACCCGAGGTCGTCTCCTGGGTTAAAGTCAATGGGCCTGGTCCAGCACAGACCTACGGGAGTCTGGAAGGACCAAAACAGATACTGAAACTAAGGCTTCTCTGGAGAGACGAGACAGCAGCATGATGTTGACATGCATCATCACATTTAGCAGGTTAGCATGTTAGCATTCTTACAGCTAAAACATGTTCATTTTTAATCAATAAATCCAACAACCTGCTGATATCAAAGTCGTTAATAATGTTTCTCCTTCATTTCTTTGGCTCTTAAAACCTGAATAATATCAACACGTCTTATTCAGAGAATACTACATTCAGAATAAGGACGAATTGTGAATATGATGTTTACATGAACTGTTTTTTAATGTTTAGTTTGTATTTTTGCCTTCATGCTGCTAATGTAAACGTCATGACGTTGATTCTCTGATGATCCAGATGAATATTGTAAACAGATTTCTCTCGTGGTCAGAAACACAGCGTCTCTGTGAACTGATGAATACTGTCTCATCCTCAGAGTCGTCTTCACACGTTCAGCGTGCAGTCCGTTTTATAATTCATCATGAATATTCATGAGGTCCTGTATATATATAGCAGCATCCTCATGAGGCTCCGTATCCATGGAAACACTCAGAAGACAAAGATCTCATGGTGATAAACATCAAGAAGCTTTAGGCGTAATGCTTTAACGTCCTGTATCATTTATGGTGAGTCAGAGCCCCGCCACAATAAAAGTCTCAGATACGTTAAAGTGACACAAACTCAGAGTTTTATTTCTGAGCAGGTTTCTGATTGGTTCAGGGGTTTTACTGGACATTGTTAAATTCCTCTTGTGATTAAAAGAGTGAAGAAAAAATAATCTTATTCTTTGAATCTAAGTATTATAGTAAAAAGATAAACTATGTCTCTTGTCTTCTGTTCTCATTCGTTTGATTTACAACAAATCATTAAAAAAGGATTAAGATATTTTTCACATATATTTTGTGGGAGTATAATGACGGTTTATTGTGACTCTTTCAGACGCTGATGATTCAAAATAAACTACTCAGTGAGGTTTAGGAAAAGATCAACGTTTAAATAACTACAGGAGTGATGGTACTGAAGTACGTTATGTAACTAATAAATCAACGTTGACTGCTTGTTTCACATGAACAATGAACAGCGTTGGAATCATTTCTTGGGATGTCTAAGAATTACAGCTCATATTTTCTGTAGGTGGAGCTCTGATGAATGGATGAGACCTGTCTGATCTTTATATCTATATTTGTCTTTGAATCACTTTGTTCATAAAAGCTTCCTCAGAAATAAAACCATCCCTGAACCTCAGCAGAGAGAACTGATTAATAAATGTTCAGCAGTGACAGATGACGAGTTCCTCTCATCTCAAACATCGCTCCATCAGACGGGTGGAAGCGATCAGCCGTCTCCTCTGGTCTACGTCAGTGTGGACGTCTGCTCTCTAATGTGTGGACGGAGTGCAGGCCGTCGTCTCCACTGAGGCCGGGACTCCCTCTTTACCCTTCAGCTGAGCGACAGGGTCACGGCCTGGATATCAGTCAGCGCTCTGCAGCAAATTACTTCTAATACAGCCTTTACAGAGGCACCATTAAGCACCGAGAGAGAGCAGAGCATCCAATCAGCTCCAATCAAATCACTGTGCAGAGGAACGGGCCGGCTGAGTCCGTAATGAGGTCTGAAGGAACGGCAGCGTTCTGCATTAAACAGCTGAATCAGCATAAACAGCTGAATCAGCATAAACAGCTGAATCAGCATAAACAGCTGAATCAGCATATACACAGCTGCAGGTTGAGTCTGTTTGTGTCTGGTTAGGTAAAGCTGCTGCAGAGGGAGTTCATTAATTACACCTTGGTAATCAATCAATACACAACAAAGTACATCTATAACCATTATGATAAAAGCTGCATAACTTCACATTGTGGCACTCAAAGGGTTAATCCATCTCCAACAGGCTTTTACTGTGAAACATCTGCAGGAAGTTACCCTGACGGTGGTTGTAATTGAATAAACAGCAAAGAAGCAGCTCCAACAACTTCATTAAATAATTCAATGAAGTTATTAAAGACCGAAAGAATGAGATCGCGAATACAAGCGGCCGAAATGAGCTTCCTTCGTAGGGTGGCTGGGCTCAGTCTTAGAGAGAGGGTGAGGAGCTCAGCCTTAGAGAGAGGGTGCTCAGTCTTAGAGAGAGGGTGGGCTCAGCCTTAGAGAGAGGGTGAGGAGCTCAGACATCCGGAGGGAGCTCGGAGTAGAGCCGCTGCTCCTTCGCGTTGAAAGGGGCCAGCTGAGGTGGTTGAGCATCTGATCAGGATGCCTCCTGGACGCCTCCCTTTAGAGGTTTTCCAGGCACGTCCAACTGGTAAGAGGCCCCGGGGTAGACCCAGAACACGCTGGAGAGATTATATATCTCGTCTGGCCTGGGAACGCCTCGGGGTTCCCCAGGAGGAGCTGGAAAGTGTTGCTGGGGAGAAGGACGTCTGGAGGACCCTCCTTAGCTTGCTGCCCCCGCGACCCGGCCCCGGATAAGCGGAAGGAAATGGATGGATGGATGGAAGTTATTAATCAAAGTACATTTTCTTTGTTCCAGCCTCCAAATAATGAAGATTTGCTGTTTTCCTGTTTTCTCATTATTGTAAATTGATTTTCTGATGATTAGATTGAGTTATTTTCAGATCATAACAACGATAGTTAGCTGTAGCTAAACCTGCACAGCTGCTGAACATGAGAACCACAGTAACATCTAACATAGAGACAATGTGTGTCTTATGTGTGTTACTGTATTAAATGTAGATCTTCCTCTCAGTGACGGGGTGTTTGTTTTGAGTGGTGGTGTTTTCCCTCCCTCCTTTAGCCTCCGTCATTATCTTTATCATTATCTCTCATCAGGTCTCTGCCCTGCAGAAACACTCTTAATTAGCCGGAGCCTAAAATTAGCCGTGAAAAGCTGCATCAGCACGAACAAGTGGTGATTAAGAGCTGCTGCAGAGGCCGGCTCTGAAAACCTTCTTCTGAAGGTTTGGTCATGTGACTGCTGCTTTGATTCCACCGAGCGTCTCTGGCCTGAAGCAGGTTCAGGTTCTGATACACTAGAGCTCATGGTTCCTGTCAGCTTCTCATCCTCACGAGTAACAGAGGATTGTTTCTGTAAAGATGATCATTATATTTAGTGTATTAACATCACTGCACAGACTATATTCAGAACATATTATAGTTAACATTACAGTCACACCTTTAGGCTCTAAAGTCAGTTTTTATATTATTGATTTGGCATTAATATCATTTCTAACCTACATTAACACCTTGGTCACTTTAACTAAACCTTCTTGCCTCTATATGATCTCCTTTAGTTTTATTATATTCTTATTTTAGCTTTATAAACCTCGTATCATGTATTCATTTACCTTTCAATATTTATCTAGTGCTGCTGCAGCCACCACATTTATCTCTCACCTCTTTCCATCGTCCATGATGTCATATTATGACATATCATATTATGCTAAAACGTTAAACTGACATTGGTCTGAATGAATCACTGGTTCACTGCTGTGGAAGTAATCTGATTACAGCTGCTGTCCAACATGAAGAAGATACTTAGCTTTTAGAGGCTTTACAGAGCACAGACAGTGAATATTGATCATCTAAATATAGATTTTGGAGTACCATTCCTTTAATTAAGACATTTACAGCTGCAGTCGTTAGTCGTTAAAGCTTTTTAACTTTAACATTTTCTGGTTTATTTCTTCTGAGACTGTAAACTGAATATCTTTGGTCTCACCTCAGATTACCTGACGTCTCGTAGATGAAACCATTAAGTTATTATTCAATGAGTCAAGAAAACCTGACATATTAATTGATGATGAAAATAATAATTATTGTTAGGTGGTTCCAACGCTTGATTTAATATTCTAGAACATTTAGTGTTCTTCCAAACATGTGGATGTTAAAAACCAGCAGAATATTAGATGAACGTGCTAATGTTCATTCTGTATGGGGGGGGCTTCATTCTTCTCAGTTACATCTCTGCTGCTCTTTAGTCTCTGAATCAATCCAGCGTGGACGGCTAAAAATCCAAGCAATGCTATTAGTTTGGCTGTGGCTCCAGTTCCATTTAATCCACTTAGAGGCCGAGAGATGAGAGGGGGGTTAAATACAGACGCCTGTCTGCAGAAAAAACAGAAGCTACATGTGAAACCGGAGACGCTTCATGACCGTCTGACTAATGAGAGACAAACAACAAACAGCCGCTGATAATGATTCTACCTGAGAGAGAAACACTGAGTCCAGTTTAAAATAATGTAGAACAAACACAATCTAGACAACCGTGACCACCAGACAACGTAAAGTTCCCAATGAGACCACTAGACTGGAGAACCAACTATGGACCCAGCAG
>NC_072464.1:25457412-25472412 GCF_027596085.1 Anoplopoma fimbria | reverse complement strand
GTTTCAGGTTACACACACACACACACACACACACACACACACACACACACACACACACACACACACACACACACACACACACACACACACACACACACACACACACACACACACGTGTCCGTGGAGAATCCCTTCTTCAGAAGTAACTTCTTCCAACGAGTGGGCACACTCGTTGGAAGAAGTTACTTCTGAAGAGAAATCCAGATGTTTTGGCTTTCTGTTCTTCACACATACACTTGTGTGTTTGAGTGTGTGCGTGAATGTGTGTGCGTGAATGTGTGTGTGTGAATGTGTGTGCGTGAATGTGTGTGTGTGTGTGTGTGTGTGTGTGAAAGAGAGAGGGTAAATTAAATGTACATGAAGCCCAGACTGAGGTCAGATAAACTATAGAAAAGACAGGAAGTGAAAGAAAGAAAGTCTTTCTGAATGTAGTTCACACACACACACACACACACACACACACACACACACACACACACACACACACACACACACACACACACACACACACACACACACACACACACACACACACACAGTGACTGGGTGGAGTTCACCATCATGGAACAATCTTTGCTCCAGACTCCTTCAGCGAGTTTAAAGAGTTCTGAACTCTTCTAGAAGTCTCATAAAGTCTCTGATCGACTCTATCGGTCCGATAACAGATCAATGCACAGACCTGTCAATAAATATCTCACACCTCATCATATTTAGTCATCTAAAGACAAACATGTCTCTTCTATAAACTACATGTAAACACAGTAAATATGTTTTGACAGAAATGACTACAACACGTTTTCTTCCACAATGTTGATTCTGTTGAAAACTTTTTTGTTTGTTTTCTGCTAAATAACAGAACTCTCCTCATATCAACAGCAGCAGTATTAAAGAGTTTATGTTTGAGTTTCAGGGTGTCAGTCCTCAGATAACAGAGTCAATCTAGACCTGCATTCCATCTTTTTTAACACAGATGTATAAAAAATACTATTTGTTTGGTTTTGCTTGCAGCCAATCACTGCGAGTGTTGAGACTTAAAGAGACATCAGAACACAGAGATGTTTGAGCTGGCAGCTAACAGCTAACAGCTAACAGCTACGGCGAGCTACGAGCTACGAGCACAAACAAAGGTGTTTATAGTCATTGTGCTGTTTTGTATTATTCTCCACAACACCAGAGGGCGTACAAACAAAATGTGAAGACAACAAATGTTACCTACATAACACCATAAACCAACCTCCACTATAGAGAGGAGGGACTCTAATTATCTGTAAACTCATATCTCATATTCATAAACTACTTTACCACCTTCGTACAAACCCTGTAAAGAAAGAAGTCAAGTATTAAATGTATTATAAAGAAACAAAGGTTGAATATCATGTAAACTATTTAGTTTGGCTGCAGAATATTTACTCAAATGTAGATTTTTTTAGACTTCCTGTTTCTAAAACATTTTTAAAAACAAATTGGTCTTCTTTGTAAAGTCCTCAGACGTGTTTATTGTGTTTTTATCTGAGAAATATTTGAGACAGTCACGTCTTGAAAAAGCTCTAATGGTGTTCCAGGTTCCAGAAACCATCATCTGTTTGTGTGTGTTGGTGTTTTTATTTGTCGTTCCGGGGTTAATATTCTCTTCATGAACTGAAATAAATTCAACCAATTCAAACACTGAAAAACAAGCAGTTTCCTGTTTATCAGCCATGCCTCTGTGGTCCAGACTGAAATACCTCAACTTCTACTGGATGAACATACGATCATGATCCCCAGAGTATGAACCCAATGAATCCTCCTCTAGCGCCACCAGGACCAGTATATTTGTGGTTTTGAGTCACATCTTCACGACTACTGGTTCATACAGTTTCATTTGAACTGATCCAAACATCAGATGGTTTTACCGACCGTCTTCTTCAGGGGACATGACGGGGGAGACGGAGGTGAAGGGGTTAAAATGTCCTCCCTCTGGTTCAGTTTGCTGACTGCAGAGGAGAAAAGAACAACAGATCAGGTCTTCGTCGTGATGTTGTTCTTTATGTTGGAGGCTCAGCGGGGGGGCTTTACCTCCTTATCACCGCCGACACACTCTACTCTGAATACGGAACAATAAAGTTTATTCAGCTGCGTCGACACACAAACAACCCAAGCTATTCTGGGAAGACTCAGCTCAATGCACACACACACACACACACACACACACACACACACACACACACACACACACACACACACACACACACACACACACACACACACACACACACACACTCATACATATTAATGTCCACATAACTACAAAGATACACAAACACATCAACACGTACCAAACAGCAGGGAGTAACTAAGTACATGTACTAAAGTACTAGAGTGTGATTCTGAGGTATTGTACTACTTTATACTTCTACTCCACTAAATCTTAGAGGTAAATATTATACTTTTACTACATTTATCTGGATTATCTGGATCTGAGGGATTTAAATACAACACTTTACCAAATACATCTTTTTTTTTTAGATTATTGCAATATATACTGTAAACTGTTGTTTTTGTCACTAGTACTTAATAATATGCTGTAAAAATGCGACATGCTAAACATTTACTGAGCTTTGTTACTGCGAGTAAAGGCATCAACCAATCACGTCAGATGGCCATTTTACTAAAAAAACACCTAACTTCTTTATTTAAAATTGCATAATTGTCTGTTTATGTGATGTACATTTTTAAATGTTTCTATATATTTTATCAGCTTTGTAAAGTGTCTTTGAGGTTTTTTGGCAAAGGAAGTCCTTCTGTTCTTACCTTTCACAATAAAAGCCCTGGACGAATATTATTTGCAGGTGCCTTTTTTGCAATATTTATTCGTCACATCCCTGGTGTGTAAAAGCCTTTACACAGTAATACATATATACTAATGATTCGATGACATAATGTCACACTGACAGGGGTCAATCTCCTGTTTAATGAGTTATTTTACTGTTCAACTTTAAAAGACTCCTTATCTTCTGGACAGGATTTTTACTTTTAATGGACTAGTTCTACACAAAGGAGCTGATATTTTTACTTAATTAAAGTTACTCTACCACTGTTTGGAGGGGAAGTTAAGTGTCCTCACTCTGCAGGTTAAAAACATGGTCCCCACAAAGATAGTAGTACAGGAACACACACACACACACACACACACACACACACACACACACACACACACACACACACACACACACACACACACACAGGCCTTCACACACACACACACACACCGAGGCCTTCAGAGACGTCTCTGGTGGTTTTTAATGGAGGCACTGTTGCGTAGAAGCGTTTATTCAAAGAGCAGCAACTTCACATCTGATTCACGACAGCAATTAAAGAGCAGCCTTTGGGGGGGGGGATATGATGGGGGAGATAAAGCCTCCTTTAGCTCATAGAAACCTGCTTTACCTCCTCCTGTATGCAGATAAACTCTATTGTCGCATTGTGCATGTGTTCAGATGAGCCGGCGTGTCGATCTGGATGTTTGTGCAGAGATTTGATTGTGTCTCGATCAAAGAGGAGGAGGAGGAGGAGGATGAGGAGGAGGAAGAGGAGGAGGAGGTAGAAGAGGAGAGCATCGGTTTTATAAAAAAAATATGAGAGAAAGGAAAGCTTTGAGACGGGCTTAGCGTCTGAATAACAAGCTGATATTCATGAGCGTCGGTGTTACACGCGTCTGAGTCAAAGCATCCGTTCATCATTGTGTTTGACATAAACAGACACGTGTTTACTGTCAACGGGTTATGATTTATGAGTCGGGACCAAAGAGGAAACTGTGACGACGCTACAGCTCAGTCCACCTACAAGAAATGAATCAGCAATTAGTCTGATGATTAATCGTTTTAGTCAAAATACGATATTAGCATGTTTTCTTTCTGTTGGTTTTGTAACATAGACTGAATATTAGAAGTGGACGTCGTCATGGTGACGTCTCTCTTTGGTTTGTGGATGTAATGAAGCCGATTTCGCTGTCGCCATCTTGTTTTTTTTCAACCAGTGAACAGGAAGTGACCATATATGGACTGAGGAGGAGTGACGTAGAGACGCCGTATACGTCTCTGGTGTGGACCTGTCAATCAGTGTGTAGCCCCGCCCTAAAGCATCCCCTGCTTTATGGTCTGTTTGACTCTAAATGGAGCATCATTTACTAAATGAACATCATGCTGTATTGAAGAAGACTTGAAACTAGAGATTGAGACCATAAACTCATGTTTACAATGTTTACTGAGGGAATAAATCAAGAGAGAAGTAGAGTCATTTTCTCATAGACTTCTATACAACCAGAGGAGTCGCCCCCTGGTGGACAGCAGAGAGAATGCAGCTTTAACACAGGAAGCTCTGACTTCACTTTAAAGAACCGGAGGTTGACGTCTGGTTTTGTCTCAACATCTCAAAGGTTTTTGTTTGTCTCTTTGATGTTTCTTGATAATAATACTTCTGTACTTTTACTTCATCGTGCTGCTGCAGCTCTTCTGTGAGCTCCAACTCATAAATAATCATCTCCCTCAGAGTCCACCGGAGACATTTGTCCGGAGGCGAGACACTTGTAAAGGACTCTCTGACAGTTTGCTAACATGGCCGATGCTCTTCTGCATCACAACGTCTCCATGAAGAATTCAACACGCTGGAGGAGGTAAACCAGAGAGCAGTCTGTCTGAGGACCATCTGTGTCCATTCTGTCACAGGGAGGAGGGGGGAGGACAGAGGAGGGGGGATGGACCACAGAGGACGACTGAAGGTCGAACCACACGCTGTAAATTATTCAGCAGACAGGAAGAAGGAACATCTCTCTGCTCTCTGCAGCTCAGACACATCCACATCCACACAATGACCTTTATGTATTTATAATAAAGATCAAGGTTCAGTTAAATATCAGAAAAGTCTGAACTGATTTATTGTGTTTATTCTATTTATTAATATATACAGCAGGTAAAATAAGTATTGAACACGTCACCACCAGAAAACCAAACAAATACGTTCAGAAATGAAGTTATGTGTAATAAAATGGAATGACACAGGGAAAAGTATTGAACACGCTTACTGAAATGTATTTAATACTTGGTACAGAAGCCTTTGTTGGTGATGACAGCTTCAAGACGCCTCCTGTATGGAGAAACTAGTGGCATGCGTTGCTCAGGTGTGATTTTGGCCCATTCTTCCACACAAACAGTCTTCACATCTTGAAGTATGTATGGATTACTTGGGTTGTTACCGACATCTGGTGAACATTTCATGTGAATAGCACCTTTAGAAATATATTTACTGAGAAAAATGGTGACGTGTTCAATACTTATTTTACCCGCTGTATGTATATATATAAATATATTTGGGGCATTTTCAGTCTTTATTTCAGAGTAATAGAAGATTTAATTCATGTTCAGATGATCCTGTAAAAACAAGAGAAAAGACCAGGAATTGAGAACAGACTAGTTTCTTCTTCTCCTCCATTAATGACGTCAGGACTGTCTAATTGATCATGTGACCCTCTGGAGGGGCCCGACCCCTATGTTGACCCCTCTGGACTAAACGGTGTGACTGTATATAAAGTAGTTAAAGTATCTTCAGCTGGAGCTTCAACATGATGCTTCAGTAATATATATCTGATAATATGATATAGAAGTACATCAGTCACAGGAGACATTGTACTGCTCCATGAGAACTGATCTATGAGAACTGATCTATGAGTACTGATCTATGAGTACTGCTCTATGAGAACTGATCTATGAGTACTGATCTATGAGAACTGATCTATGAGTACTGATCTATGAGAACTGATCTATGAATACTGATCTATGAGTACTGATCTATGAATACTGATCTATGAATACTGATCTATGAATACTGATCTATGAGTACTGATCTATGAGTACTGATCTATGAGTACTGATCTATGAGAACTGATCTATGAATACTGATCTATGAGAACTGATCTATGAGTACTGATCTATGAGTACTGATCTATGAGAACTGATCTATGAGTACTGATCTATGAGTACTGATCTATGAATACTGATCTATGAATACTGATCTATGAGTACTGATCTATGAGAACTGATCTATGAATACTGATCTATGAATACTGATCTATGAGTACTGATCTATGAGAACTGATCTATGAATACTGATCTATGAGAACTGATCTATGAGTACTGATCTATGAGTACTGATCTATGAGAACTGATCTATGAGTACTGATCTATGAGTACTGATCTATGAGAACTGATCTATGAATACTGATCTATGAGTACTGATCTATGAATACTGATCTATGAGTACTGATCTATGAATACTGATCTATGAGAACTGATCTATGAGAACTGATCTATGAGTACTGATCTATGAGAACTGATCTATGAGTACTGATCTATGAGTACTGATCTATGAGTACTGATCTATGAGAACTGATCTATGAGTACTGATCTATGAGTACTGATCTATGAGTACTGATCTATGAGTACTGATCTATGAGTACTGATCCATGAGAACTGATCTATGAGAACTGATCTACTGAATACTGATCTATGAATACTGATCTATGAATACTGATCTATGAATACTGATCTATGAGTACTGATCTATGAGTACTTTTACTGCATGGAGCTGATAATAATACTGTGTAATGCAGGTTTTTGTACTTGAAGTGCAGTAGTTCCACAGTGTTGCATTAATACTACTGCCTGTCTCTCAGTGTTCAGCTCCACACACACACACACACACACACACACACACACACACAGACACACACACAGAGACACACACACACACACACACACACACACACACACACACACACACACACACACACACACACACACACACACACACACACACACACACACACACACACACACACAGACTTTCCATCTTAATAGGCCTGCAGCTGAATGAGAAAGCTGCTCGGCATCGACCTGTTTTTGCTCAGACTTTATGGAGGCGTGGGGGGAGGAGGGGGATGGGGGGGGAGGATGGAGGTCAGTGTTTCCCAGAGACTTCCCCACCATCTACATATAACACTGATGTGTTTCCATGACAACGATGATGTGTTGTGTCAACAGTCAACACTAATGTAACCAGGTTAACCTTCATATCAACCTGCTCTAAAATCTGACCAAAACTAAGCTAAGCTAAGCTAAGCTAAGCTAAGCTAAGATGAGATAACATAAGATAAGATAAATAAAAGACGTGGTCGATGTCTCTCGTCCAATCAGATCTCTTCTCCTCTAACGTTCCTCGCCACTACAAACCCTCCGCTGTCCTCCTCCTGAACTCTCCTCTGGTTATGTTTTTCTGCTCCTCCCTCCTCTCTCCCTCCTCTCTCTCCTTCCTCCCCACCAGTCACCGTGATGAAGTGGCCAGCGAGCGGCCGTCTCTGCCGGTAATCACCACGGTAACTCATGGCAGCGCCGCGGCCACGGCAACACGCCATCCATCACCGCCTCCTCCACTGCAGGAAACTGAGTTATATAGATGTAAAGGCCCTGCTGCTCCTCTGCTGTCTCCATGGAGGAGGAGAGGAGGAGGAGAGAGGTGGTGAGAAGGTGAAGAGGAGGAGAGGAGAGAGGAGGTGAGGAGGTGAGGAGAAAGGAGGAGAGGAGAGAGGAGAGAGGAGGAGAGGAGGTGAGGATGGAGAAGAGGAGAGAGGATAGTAAGAAAGGAGCAGAAGAGGTAAGTAAGAGAGGAGAAAGGAGGAGGAGAGAGGAGGACAAAGGACAGAGGAGATGAGGAAAGAGAAGGTGAGGAGGAGAGGCGAAGAGAGAAGGAGAGGAGAGGGAAGAGGTCAATAGGAGGAGAGAAAGATGAGGAGGTGGATAATGGGGAAGGGAGGTGGGACAGGAGGAGTAAAGAATAAAGGAAGGGATGGAAGAAAAAACAACGAGAGGAGAAGGAAGGAGGGAACAGAGAGGAGAGAACTGGTGAGGAGGAGGAGAAGCTGTGTATGTGATGATGAGGAGGTGTTAATCCTTCAGATGATTTCTGTCTCCATCACAGTATTCATGTACTTCATCTGGTTAAATAAACCAACAAACAACAGTAATTATCTCAGAGTAGACGAGCAGCTGACTCCTGGTTAGAGCTCTGACGTTGGTCCTCCTCCCTACGAGGAGTCATCAGAGACTCCTGATGGATAATCTCCCTTCATCCACGCTGCTGGGGTTGTAGGGGAAAGAGGCGGAGCTGAAATTGAGTCATTTTTATTTAAAATGATTCCTCATGAAAATATGAACTTGTAGTCTTTTTATTGTCCTCTATATTTGTGCCGTCCTCGTCTCTGCTGACGTCTCCTAACGATGAAACCAAGCGTCACTCGTTTGATTGACAGCTGATCATCATTTAGAGTCAGAAGGGGCGGGACGTCTGAATTTGGTCTGAAATGTTCATATTTCAAAACAGCTTCACAACAACTCTGTCTCCATAAAACAGTCAGTAAACAAGAATCTGGAGATTTATATAAAACACTCAAATCCTCAGAAACAAACAATAATTGATCTTTTTTCAGGAAGCTGACTAAACATCCCAAAATATGAAACAAACCAGAAGTCAATTTTCACCAATATGAAGCTGAGTTTCAGTTTTGATACCAGAATCCTACTATGAGAAAAAAGCAAAACCAAAAAGCTGTAATGATTCAACAACAGAAAGTTAAATGATAATATTTTAAACACAACTAAAGAGTCTGAATCTGATCAGACGTTTAGATCAGTGTGACTCTGGTTACCATGGTAACCGTGAGGTTTTAATAAGAAACACACAAACAAACTCAGTTCAGAAGATCAGGTCTGACAACGTCCTAAAGGTCCTGATGTCAGTGTGTGTGTGTGTGTGTGTGTGTGTGTGTGTGTGTGTGTGTGTGTGTGTGTGTGTGTGTGTGTGTGTGTGTGTGTGTGTGTGTGTGTGTCCTCTCTAAACGAAAGGCCAAGCAACAGAAACAAAGCAGTAAAAGGTCACTTCACTGAAACAACAAGATGAACCAGCCAATCAGACGCAGCGGCAGAATGACATCACTGAGGAGTCACAATGATAACCCTAAAGGTTCAGAACCTTCAACATGAAACAACACGACAGAAACACCTGCTGAGACGTGTTACAGATCCAAGCTGTGATTGGACGGTTGCTGCTTGGGGGCGGGGCTTAGAGTTAACTACTAGAGGTACTGCAGGTCCTTCCTTCCTGCTGCTGTCAGGCTGCACAACCAGCTGTCTACCATCCCAGTAGACCACACAACAAATACACTGTTACACACAATTATTCTGTCTGTATATCAAAATTCTAGTTATTCTTTACTGTTTTATTACTTATTTACTTATTTATAATACTTGTTTTGATCTTGTGTTTTTACTATGTCTCTTGTTTGCACTATAACCTATGCTGCTGTAATCCTATAAATGTCCCCGCTGCAGGGCTAATAAAGGATTATCTTATTATCTTATCTTATCTTACCTTATCCTTATCCTACCTTATCTTATCTTATCTTACCTTACCTTACCTTACTTATCTTATCTATTATCTTATCTTATCTTACCTTATCTTATCTTACCTTACCTTATCTTATCTTATCTTATCTTATCTTATCTTATCTTACCTTATCTTATCTTACCTTATCTTATCTTATCTTACTCTGACGGGTTCTGATGTTAAAGTAAAAACAACGACGGGTTCTTGTGAGAGAAAAGATTCAGAGAGTCTGAGTGTTAAATAAATTACAGAGTGTTCAGACCAGACCAGTGAGCAGGAGAGAGCTGCTGCCTGAGAGGAACATGTGGCAGAGACAGACCAGAACCAAGACCAGACCAGACCAGTAGGAACCAGACCAGACCACTAGGAACCAGACCAGACCAGTAGGAACCAGACCAGACCACTAGGAACCAGACCAGACCAGACCACTAGGAACCAGACCAGATCAGTAGGAACCAGACCAGACCACTAGGAACCAGACCAGACCACTAGGAACCAGACCAGACCACTAGGAACCAGACCAGATCAGTAGGAACCAGACCAGACCAGTAGGAACCAGACCAGACCAGACCACTAGGAACCAGACCAGACCAGTAGGAACCAGACCAGACCAGGAGGAACCAGTCCAGACCAGACCAGACCAGTAGGAACTAGACCAGACCACTAGGAACCAGACCAGATCAGTAGGAACCAGACCAGACCACTAGGAACCAGTCCAGACCAGACCAGACCAGTAGGAACCAGACCAGACCAGTACAGACCAGACCAGATCAGAAGGAACCAGACCAGACCACTAGGAACCAGTCCAGACCAGACCAGACCAGTAGGAACCAGTCCAGACCAGTCCAGACCAGTAGGAACCAGTCCAGACCAGTCCAGACCAGTAGGAACCGGTCCAGACCAGTAGGAACCGGTCCAGACCAGTAGGAACCAGTGACTGTTGGTCTCAGGTGAATCAGTCATATCTTCATAGTTTCTCTGAGGAGCTTTTGTACGTTGTTGTTTTTTTCTGCTGCTTTTTCTGACAGAAGCGTTTGTCACACATGATGCGTTCAAAGACATGAAGGTGTAGTTTGGAAGTTGATCAAAGAAACACGCCCATCTAACCATTCATACTCATGTATCTGGAGCACATGAGAGCAAAGAGATACGAACTCCTGTAAAGTAAAGACATAATGATGAAGATGAAGATAAATGTGAACAAACAACCAACAGCAGTGAGAGGGTTAATGCGCCCGTTTACCAGGGTCACTGAGGAGACACCTGAGCAGCAGGTGAGCTGTTAACCTTTATATGTCTTTATATATCTGTGTCTCTGTGTTCTCTGTGTTCTCTGTCTCCTGGGTTCTTTTTTTACCTCCTTCTTTCTCTCATCTTCTCCTCATAAACTCATCTGTTATGTAAATGAGCTTCTCATTGGTCCTCTTCATCTCCTCAGGAGGCTGATGGATGTTTATTATTATCAACCAATCACAGAAGAAGAAGAAATACTTTCCTTCATTACAACGTGGAGGTGTACATATATATATATATATACATATATATAAATATATATATATATATATTATATTTATAATCTTATTTTAGTTTATCTTGTTTTAGCTTAGCTTAGTTTAGCTTAGCTTAGCTTAGCTTAGCCGTATGTTGAATTGTCTCTGCTCTGGTGTTTTGTATCAGACTCCTGCAGCGATGGTCACTGTCCAGGTAACGGTAAATAAAGTTCAGAGAAACACGGAAACATATTTAATGTTTGAAGCAGACGTGTTAAACATTTAGTAGTTCCAGATCCTCAGACGTGACGAATATTTTGGGCAAAAGAAGACATTTAAAAACATTAATCTCATGGAGGGTTGATATATACATAGACACACACACACACACACACACACACACACACACACACATATATATATGTGCAGCGTTTACAGAGAGTTTATGAGCAGAGAGGATTATAATCTGAACCCTTCATCATCAGAGGACTTAAAGAGCAGAGAACCAGCAGCCTGTTTACGCTGGCAGAGGATTTTCAAAATAAAGCTCCGGTCTCTCCCTCTCCATTCATCAACACACACACAATAGCTTTTGTCTGCAGGAACAAAAACACACACACTAATTGTGTGTGTGTGTGTGTGTGTGTGTGTTTCCTCTTTATGGCCCTGAGCGCCGCGATGTGTTGGTGTTGATCAATCACCGGGAGGAGCAGGGTGAGGGGGTGAGGTGGGGGGGGGGTGTTCCCACATCCACCTATTGGCACCAACTGTGTTCCACCAAGCCCTCGAATAAATCACTGTTAATGACACCGAGACGAGGAGAGAGGGAAATACCAAAGGGGGGGGGCTATTTGGCTAAATATTCAGCTGAAGCCTCCAGGATATACAGGGAGGTTATGAGACAATCATGGAGGTTTTGTTGCCTTAAAAGAAGCTTCTTTATGTTGTTTTATTCCTTTAATTGAAACCTTTATTGAAACAGGAAACCCTCCATGACATGAACGTTTCTAAAGATTCAGTTTGAAATGATATGAAACAGAGACGAGCAGAAGAACGAATAAATGTTTAACACGTCTGCTTCAAACATTAAATATGGTGGACGAGTCACCGTATGAACTTTATGATTGAATCATCTGTAGTCCTACTGGATGAAATCCAACATGGCTGCTGAGAGATGCATGCTGGGGGATTTACGTAATCAGAATAATCAGATAATTATTAGGTAAAATAAAGAATGAAAATCAAAACGCCTCCTCATCTTTTTCTCCCTTCAGATCTTTCTCTTTCTCTTTCCCTTCAGCCTCCTCCTCCTCTTTCTCCTCTTTCCCTTCAGCCTCCTCCTCCTCTTTCTCCTCTTTCCCTTTCAGCCTCCTCCTCTTTCCCTCAGCCTCCTCCTCATCTTTCTCCCTCCTCTTTTCTCATCTTTCTCCTCTTTCCCTTCAGCCTCCTCCTCATCTTTCTCCTCTCATGTCTGTCAGTTCAGTATGAGCTAGCTTAGCTTAGCATAAACACAGCGGTCCGTCCCTTTAAACCAGCAGCTGAATGTTCTCATGTTAACTAAACAGTTCTGATGAGCGTAAAGAACCCGACGTTCTCCGTGACATCTCCGCCCTGGTTCCTGTTCTGCAGCGGAGAACCAGCGGTCCGGTTCCAACAGGAAATAGCTCCATCAGGACCTTTCCTGCAGCAGAACGAGGATGGACAGACGGACTGATTGGATGTGATGGTCTAGAGAGAGGCTGGTTTGTTCTGTAAGTGGAAACCCAAACGGCCTGCTGCTCCTCAGACACACTCACTGGTTCAGATTGAACTGGTTAAACTGGGACTCTGGATCAAACCAGTGAAGTAAAGGTTCATTCTGCTGTAGTCATATTTAATGAACGTTCTCTTCTGTTCACATCGTCACAAAGACATGAGGATGAACGTCTCTCAGTCACTTCCTGTTCTGACCAGACGGATTATAAACCAGCGTCGACTCCCATCACCTCCTCCTCCTCCTCCTCCTCCTCCCGTTCATAAATCATATACGGGGAAATATATTCTCATGCCCTCTCAAATTGAATCCTAGAATAAGCCATCACACAACTTATTACTGTCCATGACACACAGCTGATTATAACGGAGAGCTGCGACGGAAACATTCCCGAATGAGAACAAAGGGATCACACACACACACACACACACACACACACACACACACACACACACACACACACACACACACACACACACACACACACACACACACACACACACACGTGTCCGTGGAGACTCCCTCCAATAAAGAGGATTATAGATTTTGCTCTGTGCACCCGAGTGTTTCCAATGAAATCACTGCCTCCTCCTGCACAAGTCATTAACATTTAAACCATCCCCCTTTTAGCTGAATATCACTGTACTGCTCTGCATGCATTGTGTGTGTGTGTGTGTGTGTGTGTGTGTGTGTGTGTGTGTGTGTGTGTGTGTGTGTGTGTGTGTGTGTGTCTGTGTGTGTGTGTCTGCATGCAACGGTGTGAGAAAATTAGAAAGGAAGATAAGAGGAAGTGTGAGAGAATGTGTTTCTATCCTCTGCAGCCCTGAAGGCTCAGACACACACACACACACACACGCACACACACACACACACACACACACACACACACACACACACACACACACACACACACACACACACACACACACACACACACACACACACACACACAGAGTCAATCCTAAAACTGGGAGGAGGAAGAGGAGGCAGTGAGATGAATGTTAAATTTAAATTTTTCCCTCCGAGCTGATGGTGCAGACAGGAAATACATATTTATGTTGAGGCAGCACCTCGACAGAAGGACACACACACACACACACACACACACACACACACACACACACACACACACGCACACACACACAGACACACACACTCACACACACACACACACACACACACACACAGACAGACACACACACACACACACACACACGCACACACACACACACACACACACACACACACACACACACACACACACACACACACACACACACACACAGACACACACACTCACACACACAGACACAGACACAGACACACACACACACACACACACACACACACACACACACACACACACACACACACACACGATGGGATGAGGTAGCAGGCTAAAGTCGTACGTTTTAACACCGTTCTGTTTCAGAGCGCTGATGAAGGAACACTTCAGTCAGAAGGATCTACTGAGGTCAGAGGTCAGAGGTCAGGACTATCATGATAAAAGACACACATGAGTGTTTTTACACTGTGGTATTAGTTTTTTTTTACTGTGACATAGTATAATTATTATTATTATTATTATGAAGTCTGATGAAGATGTCTTCTCAGATGAATCCCGCTGCAGTGTGTTTTTAGTTAAAGGCTGCCTACCATCTCTTTCCCCCCTAATAACGTCCATCATACACTCCTCCCTCAGCTCCGGCCTCGTCCCATCATCCTTCAAAACAGCTGCAATAACCCCCATACTCAAGACACCTGGTGCTGACCCCAATAACCTCAACAACTTCCGTCCTATCTCAAATCTCCCTTTCATATCAAAAATTCTGGAAAAAACAATAGCATCTCAGGTTCAAGCTCACTTATCCTTCAATAATCTTTACGAACAATTTCAATCTGGTTTCCGCCCCCTCCACAGCACAGAGACAGCCCTGGTAAAAATCACCAATGACCTTCTCATGGCAGCAGACTCCGGACACCTCACTATTCTCATCCTCCTTGATCTGAGTGCGGCCTTGACACCATTTCACACAACATCCTCCTTGACAGACTGGCCTCCATTGGTATCACTGACACACCCCTGCACTGGTTTAAATCATATCTTTCCGGCCGCACTCAGTTCATCCAACTCAAAACTTTCAAATCCCAGTCACTTCCAGTCACTACCGGTGTTCCCCAGGGTTCTGTTCTAGGCCCCCTCCTGTTCATCATTTATCTACTTCCACTTGGCCATATTTTCCGTAAATTTAACATTCATTTTCACTGCTATGCGGATGACACCCA
>NC_072464.1:25414912-25444912 GCF_027596085.1 Anoplopoma fimbria | reverse complement strand
CTGGAGTTTCCAGAGTGGGCCAGACTCCTGCAGACTACAAGACTACAGGAAGTAGTCCTCCTGCAGTCTTGTAGTCTACAGTCTTGTAGTCTGTAGTCTACAGTCCTCCTCTCAGCTGTCCCTCTAGAGACTCGGCTGTTCGATGCCTGAGGCCGTCCTGGTGGACCTGGTCCCGGTCTGTGGTCCGGGCTGCAGCGGCGCGCCCCCGCTGGAGGACCGCGCGTCCCCGTGTCACGTCTTCCTGCTGTGCGGGGACCACCTCCCGGGCGCGCTCCCGAGCTCGTGCCTGAGCGTGCACGTGCTGGCCTCGGGCTGCGCCGTGGAGCGTCTGTACCGGTTCAAGCAGGGCCTGGACCGGCTGGGCCTGAGCTCGGTCCGGGTCCTCACCACCCCGCGCCGCCGTGAACAGCTGGTTCTGCTCCAGCAGCAGCTGTTCACGGCCGCCTACACCTTCCACTACCGCGTGCACGAGCACACCTGTCCGCGCTGCGCAGGCCCCGCCCCCTCGCTCTCACCTGCTGAAGGAGCCGGCCTGGAACAACAGGTGTCGGGGTTCCTGCAGCAGCTTCCGGCTCTGAGGGGACCTGTAGGGTCCTGTAGAGGGTTCTAAACACTTCACTGTAGAGTGTCACCAGTGATCACCTGTAGAGGTCTGTCACCTGTAGAGTGACTTAAACACTTTAAACACTTCACCTGTAGAGTGACTTAAACACTTCACCTGTAGAGTGACTTAAACACTTCACCTGTAGAGTGACTTAAACACTTCACCTGTAGAGTGACACCTTAAACACTTCACCTGTAGAGTGACTTAAACACTTCACCTGTAGAGTGACTTAAACACTTCACCTGTAGAGTGACTTAAACACTTCACCTGTAGAGTGACACCTTAAACACTTCACCTGTAGAGTGACTTAAACACTTCACCTGTAGAGTGACTTAAACACTTCACCTGTAGAGTGACTTAAACACTTCACCTGTAGAGTAAACACTTTAAACACTTCACCTGTAGAGTGACTTTAAACACTTTAAACACTTCACCTGTAGAGTGACTTAAACACTTCACCTGTAGAGTGACTTAAACACTTCACCTGTAGAGTGACTTAAACACTTCACCTGTAGAGTGACTTAAACACTTTAAACACTTCACCTGTAGAGTGACTTAAACACCTGTAGAGTGACTTAAACACTTCACCTGTAGAGTGACTTAAACACTTCACCTGTAGAGTGACTTAAACACTTCACCTGTAAACTTAAACTTTACTTCACCTGTAGAGTGACTTAAACACTTCACCTGTAGAGTGACTTAAACACTTTAAACACTTCACCTGTAGAGTGACTTAAACACTTCACCTGTAGAGTGACTTAAACACTTCACCTTAGAGTGAAACACTTCACCTGTAGAGTGACTTAAACACTTCACCTGTAGAGTGACTTAAACACTTTAAACACTTCACCTGTAGAGTGACTTAAACACTTCACCTGTAGAGTGACTTAAACACTTCACCTGTAGAGTGACTTAAACACTTCATTAGTTCATTTGATGGGGACAAGGTTCACTGATAAATAAATAACTGTAAAAGTTACATTTAATGTATTCTCTCATTCCAGATGTTAAAAATGCACAAACATTTTATTATAATAGTCGGATACAAATGCATAGTTCAGTACACATCCATTCATAAATAATGCAACAGTGTGCTCTTCCAAGGAGATTATTAGAACAAAAGTGAAAGAATCAGAACTAATGACCTCTTTTATCACTTTACACTCGGTGTAAACACATAATACATTAGTCTCGTTGTCATTCTGTCAGGCATACTGTTCACCAAGATGCATTTTAATTTAATAAAAAGTTCTGTTCTCAAATTCTAAGAATATTATATCTCTACCATGTACCAGACTCATTTAGGAAAGACTGGTTGACAGTGTGATCTGTTCTCAAGGTGTTCTCTCAGTTCAATGACCTTTTAGGAGGGTACTGTAAAATATCCAGATTTTTGAATGGAGTCTGGTGTGACTGTATGAATCTAAACCCGTCTCCGTCTCTTCGTCCTTCAGACTGCTTCGGTCACGGCTTCAGTACTCGTTCCGGCGGCATCTCCTACATCCCGACTCTGTCCTCCCTGAACCTGTTCCACAGCCGGAGGAGGAGAGACCCGCCGGCCGTGGTTCAGGAGAACCGACGTCGACTGGGCCTCCATGCTGGATTCCACCCGCAGCCTCTCCGTCTGGTCAAGGTATTATCATGGTACTGAAGTGTGTTTACATGAGTCATTAAGGTACTGAAGTGTGTTTACATGAGTCATCAAGGTACTGAAGTGTGTTTACATGAGTCATTAAGGTACTGAAGTGTGTTTACATGAGTCATCAAGGTACTGAAGTGTGTTTACATGAGTCATTAAGGTACTGAACTGTCATTAAGGTACTGAAGTGTGTTTACATGAGTCATCAAGGTACTGAAGTGTGTTTACATGAGTCATTAAGGTACTGAAGTGTGTTTACATGAGTCATTAAGGTACTGAAGTGTGTTTACATGAGTCATTAAGGTACTGAAGTGTGTTTACATGAGTCATTAAGGTACTGAAGTGTGTTTACATGAGTCATTAAGGTACTGAAGTGTGAGAACTGATTAATTGCACAAACAATCCAGCAGACCAACTGTTTAAACATCTATAAGTTTATTTTACAGGGTCAGTGCTCATTGATCCACAAAAAAAAGAAACAAATGTGTGAGAGGACTTGTTCCAAACGCCATCCAAGTTTCTACTAATTTAATGATAAAGTGAGAAGAACCCACTAAAATCCATTTAAATTATATACAAATGAGATGTTAACATGAGAAGAAACTATCCTATACCAAACTCCATTAAATATGTAACCAATTTAATGAGATATTTATATGCCTGTGTATATATCCACAACAGTATTGATCACCAGATCAACACAGTAAAACCAAGTTAAAGACGACTCATTAACATTCACAACCTTCTCATTTATGAATCATTTAACGTTCAGATCTTGGTGGTTGAGAACAAAGAATCAGAAACAGATATTTTGTGTCTTACTTTCAGTGAGGAGTGAGACGTCCAAACAGTTTGTGTTTATTATTGAGATGCGTTCAGGGTCGATGGTGAACTTTAAACTTCTTAAATCTAATGTTTGTTTCCTTAACCCAGAGTGACATTTATAAAATATGTATTTATATAAGTACATGTATTTCAGTGTGATGTGTGTCGTCTTCCTGCAGGTGGACCACGGCAGCCATGTTTGGGTTGTGGGGAGGGCGGAGCCTGAGAGCTACGATGCCATGGTAACCGATCAGACCGGCGTGGTCATAGCGGCGCCGGGAGCCGACTGCATGCCCATCCTGTTCGCCGACCCGGTGTCAAAGGTCATCGGAGCCGCTCACGCAGGTAGAAGGTTCATTCAGAGAATATCTGAGACATAAAAACTTCTAAAAATATTAAATATACATATACATTATAATTACAACTGTGACTGCATGGTTTAAAATATACAGATTATTAATATCAGAGAGAACTGTATTAATCCAGAGGGAAATATTGTGCAGCAGTTTAAAGTAGGAAAACAAAATGTAAACATAAAGATGATCAATAAGTTTAAAATATACAAATGACAGAAAGTAAACAGTAAATGTTAATTAATAAGAAGTGTTGAGGACAAATGTTTGGACTTATTTGGTGTAATTATTTAAGAAAACTAAATAAATATATCAATAAATGTATTGATCAATAAAATATAGCGATCTTATCAGTATCTGCAGATGTGTAAAAATATGATATTTCTTTCCTCAGAACAGATGTAGTACACGTTATAGAAATACTCAGTTACAAGTAAAATTCCTGCAGTTTAAATCTTAGTTAAGTACAAGTACATAAGTATAATGAACCAAATTGTTCTTAAAGTATTAAAAGTAAAAGTACTAAACATTTAATACTTATTATAGTATAATATTATAAACTAGCATATATTAACAGTTCTGAGACAGCTGTATCATTGAGGTTCATTTAGGGTTAGTTTGGGGTTCATTTGAGGTTAATTTATGAAGAGTGAAAATTGTGGACGTAGGAGCAAGTTGGAAAAATTACAGAAGATTTTACAGCTCATCTGCACTCTGGCGATGACATCACGTGTTCTAGGTCTGAACATTCCATCCAATACACACCCATTATAAAATCTGAAAAAGGCTTAAATTTTCCTGAAACTTAAACTCTGATGTCATGAAATCTGAGCTCGCTATCAAAATGCCCATTTGGCCCAATATAGTCCAGAGTTTTGTTCACGTTTTAAACTTCGAATAATTTTTCTACGTTAAAGTATGACGACTCTTCACTCCCAAAACGCATTAATCTCTATGGGGAAATTTCTCTCCGTTTTTCGTGGTTTCCATGGAAACCTCTGGGCGAATCTCTGAGAAAAATCATAGCACACGATTCCCGACCAGGCCGCACTCTTTGATGTATTTTGACGCATGTGCTTGCAACGCTGTAGGAGGAGTTACACTCCGAACTTTTGTACGGAAGAAGGAGAATAAGAAGAAGCCCCCAGGATTATATACTATGTGCTGTTGCACAAGGCTTTACAGCCTTGTTGCTACACAGCCACACATAACTAAAGCATCATTTTAAAAACTGTAATAACTGTAGTTTAATATGTAACATGTGTTTAATAACCTGATCACGTTTTGTCTTATAAAATATTGATCTGAAACACATCAAATATTGATCTGATAACACATAAAATATTGATCTGATAACACATAAAATATTGATCCGTAGTAACTAAAGCTGTCAGATAAAGGTGGTAGAGTAGAAGTATAAAGTAGCAGGAGATGGGAATACTCCCCTAAAGTACCTCAGTTCAGTACTTGAGAGTACCTGTACTCTCTGGTCCTCAGGTTGGAAGGGCACGCTGATGGGCGTTGCCATGGCGACGGTGGGGACCATGGTGAAGGAGTTCGGTTGCCGGGTGAGTGACATCGTGGTCGCCGTGGGACCGGCGGTCGGAGGCTGCTGCTTCACTCTGGACAGAGAACAGGCACTGGACTTCTACCGGGTCCACCAGGACTGTGTCCCCGATCCAGAGTCCACCAGACCACATGTCAACATCCGCCTCGCCAACAGGTACAGTAGAGGACAGGAGAGGACAGGAGAGGACAGGAGAGAACAGTAAAGGAAAACGAGAGGACATGAGAGGACAGTAGAAGACATGAGAGGACAGTAAAGGAAGCAAGAGGACATGAGAGGATAGTAGAAGACATGAGAGGACAGTAAAGGAAGCAAGAGGACATGAGAGGACAGTAAAGGAAACGAGAGGACATGAGAGGACAGTAGAAGACATGAGAGGACAGTAAAGGAAGCAAGAGGACATGAGAGGATAGAAGAAGACATGAGAGGACAGTAAAGGAAGCAAGAGGACATGAGAGGATAGAAGAAGAGCTGAGAGGACAGTAAAGGAAGCAAGAGGACATGAGAGGACAGTAAAGGAAGCAAGAGGACATGAGAGGATAGTAGAAGAGCTGAGAGGACATGAGAGGACATGAGAGGACACGAGAGGACAGTAGAAACGGTAGAGGACAGTACTAGACAGTAGAAGAGAGTAGAAGGCAGTAAAGAAAGTAGAGGACAGGAGACACGTCTTCATGTCAGGCTTTACTTCTTCCTGGTGAGTCTTTATGTTCTAGCTTGAATGTTGGACAGTAAAGACTGACTCTACTGTGTCTCTGATGTCACAGAGTCCTCCTGCAGAGAGGAGGCGTCCTCCCTGAACACATCCATGACGACACGGAGACGGAGCGCTCCTCTGTGACGCCCTGCACCTCCTGTCACCCCGAGGACTTCTTCTCTCACACCAGGGACGGACTCAACTTCGGCACCCAGCTGGGCTTCATGTGGATCAGGGGGACGGACTGAGGGGGACGGGGGGACATCAGGGACAGCTGGTGGGACTGGTGTTATCTAACAACCAGTAGGTAGAGGACATCTGGAGGCTTCTGGAGACATCTGGAAAAACCTGGAGAAATATGGAGACACCATCTCTCAGGTGAAGAACAGAAAATAAACCCCTTTAACTTTCAAAATATAAATATTCCAGTGAAGGAATGTTACTAAGTACTGCTTGATTTATACTTTAGCTTTAATAACTTCACAGAAGTAGATAGAAAAACTTCAAAATGATCTCCAGATATTAGTACATTTACACTGTGGTGTAATAGTGTGGTATTAATACTTTACCGTAACAGTATGTGGATACAGTGGTATCAGTAGTTTTACTGCAGTAGAGTATTTTTTCCTGTGTGGTATTAGTACTCTTACTGCAACAGAATATTTGTACACTGTTGTAGTAGAACCTTTATTGACCAGAGTATTTGTACACTGTGGTAGTAATCATTTTACTGCAACAGAGTATTTGACCTGCAACAGTAACAGTACTTTTAGTGCTCTTAATGTACTAATACCCCAGTAAAGTCATTTCACAGTACTAGTACTAGTGGTACTTCTAATACTCCCTCCCCCACTGTTGAGTGTGATTCTCAATATTAAAGTGAAATATATTCATATTTCCTCTCCTGATGAATAAAAGCTGAAACATCTGTTTCACTGATTAAACCAGATTAATTTTAATATCAATAAATGTAAAGTGACTGTTTAAGTTCCAGCTGAGTGATTTTATTTAAGGACTAATTAACATCAAGGAGCAGTTCAGGGGCAGCAGCAGACGTGGGAAATACGGACGCTGTGGATTAATCAGTGTATTTATAACCGACATGTTCTCTCTTAATCTGCAGATATTAAATAAATATGACGATGATTGAATCAGAAGGTTCGTCTTTTATTATTTAAACTAAGTTTAGCTCTTATTTTTTTTAATATTCCATCAGGATTTAATAATTTATAATCTGTGTTTTCAGGTAGCTAATATTACAAGTTAAATAGTTTTAATAAAAAAATAAAGCAGTCATCCTCAGAATTATTTATACATTTTGTTTCCTCCAGAAATCAAAGGATTTTTCTGTTTATTCTTACAGGAAGTTTTTTTTTTTTTTTCAAAACATATAGAAATGTATCCATTAACTGATTCTCTCTAGTTATTGATTATCGTCTCATTGAACACATTTCTCATCCAGAGTCTCTCCTGCTCTAAATCATAACTTCGGATGATAAAAAAAAACATATTTTTAAATCAACCAGAATGAACTTTGTGTCGATTCTGTCGCCCCCTGTGGACAGAAGAGGAAGTGTTTCCGAGAGGAACTCCACTTCCTGTTAAGAGCTTCATCTCTAAAGAAAACTTAGTTTTAATACTAAAAATCTTTTTTAAGGATGCATAACGTTGATGTAATGTATCTAGTTGTCTGTGTAAGATTAATAACTATAATATGATGTCAAACGTATTTATTGAACAGACTGGTTCCACAGTGTTTGAGAAACATTTCATGATCTTCAGTTTCAAGAAAACACTCCGACGTCTCTGGACAGCATTTATTCTGAAGACTAAAGTCTCAGGAGATTTTAAAAAGCAGCCCTTTTTCTAAAAACAATAATAATAATAATAAATAAAACTAAGATAAAGGAATAAAGGAAACTATCTGATGGTCACATCAGAGACGACTTTTTCAAACAAAACCTTCCAATCAGACTCAGTAATAATTAATAAACATCTTAATAACAGAAGATAATCAGATGAACAGAATGTCCTGAAGCTGGGAGTTGTAGGTTAAATGCCCTTTAAAGGAATCAGATCTATGAACACAGACAGTGATGACACGGAGCTCTACAGTGCATGAAATATGTCACATTATAATAATATTTCCATCTGAAAACATAAAGCAGCAGTTTGTTTTGTTTCTACTTCCTGTTGACACGTCAGTCACATGATGAGGAACTTTATCTGCAGCCTCAATAAATAAATAAAAACTAAACATTCAGCCCTCAAACACAAAGACTTGTTCTTCTGCTTCTCTGCTATAAATATAATAATAATAATAATAATAATAATAATAATAATCTCACACAGCAGGTCAACAGGAAGTAACGAGCTACAATAAAGAACAACAGAAGAAGAATCAGAATGAGACCAACAGGAGGTTATGGTCTGAGGGCCTGTAGGGTTCATCCTCTGAGGAGCATGCATGAGTAACGCTAAAGGAGAGAGGGGAAACATCTGAGGACCAGGACTACAGTCAAGAGACTCCATGGACATCTTCAGGGTCGGGTTTAAATAAGTCTATCTTCTGATTCAGATCTTTATTTAAAGGATCCGATATCGATTCATAAAATCAATCTTTTAATATTTTTTTGTTTCCTCAGATTTAAAACTAAGAAGTGATGTTAAAACAGAACATGTTGGAATGCAGCCCTCAAAGCTCAGGATGAAACAGACGGCTCAAACATGTAAATAAAGAAATGTTGCTGATCGTTTTGTCATAAATGTCAACCTGATACAAAACAACCTGAAACACTTTGTTTCATCATCATCATCATCTATCCAAACCTTCACCACACAGTAAAGTAAATGAACCTCAGCTGAACTCGCACTACTTTAAAAACAATCCCCCATGATGCACTGCTCTGTGCAGACTTCAGAGGTGACTTTTCTTCATTATAGAAATGATCAACTGAACAAAACTCCTCAATCCTTCATCATCATCATCATCATATGTGTTTAAATATAATTTAATACAATTCTTATAACACGTTGGTCTCCGTCCTGACAGAGATGGAGCCGTGTTTCTATTTTTCTGATTCTCTCCGTCAGCTTTGTTCGTATGAATGTTCCACAACCGCCTGGTTTCAAACACAATCTGATCAGCTGATCGATCAATGCACTCACACTGCTCCACCAGGATTCTTCTTCTGCTCCATTCATTCACAACAAAAACAGGAAAAATAACAAAGACATGAGCAGCAGCAGTCGGTCGTATTGATCAGAAATAGAGAGATGTCACATGACGTCCGATACTAAAACTTCCTAAATGAAGAACTTAAAGAATGTTAAAGATGTTCCACTGTTCTCTGGATAGACCGTCAGCTTAACGAGTCCTAAAGTTTCTAAATGTAGAGCTCATAGTGTTCTCTTTCTTTATGACAGTCACCGTTCATCACTGAGTCCTCTCTACTCTGATGGAAGAAGAGCTCTCCTTGTGGACTTCATTATTATATAACATCACAGCACCTTAGATGTCTTGTTGATGACCTTTGACCCCCAGGACCCCTCACGTCTCTGCTGCTGAACATTCGTCTGTTTGTCACATAAATAATCATTCTAAAACCAGGAAGTGCTTCTCAGTGTCAAAGAATCATTTTCATATTTACATCACAAGTTTTATGGTTTGAAATATTAAAACGCAAACGTTTATGTGGTGCTGCCAACGTCTCGTTGACAGGAAGTACGCTGACCTTTCAGCTTAAAAGTCTGGTTCTATAAAATAAGAGTTTGTCGCTTTCAAACCGTCCGGACGTAGAAACACGCGAGAGGGTTTAATGAGCACCAGGCGACGACTCTGCTACGGTTCCTCCTGGTCCGTCTCCATCTACGACCGCGACAGAACGAAGGAGGAAACACGGTTCAGCTGCTCCAACAGCCAATCAGAAGACAGATCAGGTCCAAAACAGGATCTGACTTCCTGTTGTTCTTCAGGAATGAAACAAAGAAGAAGAAGGATGAAGATCCACAGAGGACTCCAGATATCATCAGCTGCGGTGGCAGAGCAGCAGTCCGGCCACCAGGGGGAGCAGGTTGAGCAGCAGGAGCCACAGAGTGACGACCAGACCGGGAGAACTGGAGCAGGGGTCTGAAACACACACGAGAGAGAGAGAGAGAGAGAGAGAGAGAGAGAGAGAGAGAGAGAGAGAGAGAGAGAGAGAGAGAGAGAGAGAGAGAGAGAGAGAGAGAGAGAGAGAGAGAGAGAGAGAGAGAGAGAGAGAGAGAGAGAGAGAGAGAGAGAGAGAGAGAGAGAGAGAGAGAGAGAGAGAGAGAGAGAGAGAGAGAGAGAGAGAGAGAGAGAGAGAGAGAGAGAGAGAGAGACTCATATTAAAATCATCCTGATGTAAATAAATACAACAGGTGATCAAACTGTAAGGACGTTGGCTGTTAATAATAATAATAATAATAATAATCAATCCTTTATTAGTCCCACAATGGGGAAATTATTTCTCTGCATTTAACCATCCCGGAGGAGCAGTGGGCTGCAATGAAGCGCCCGGGGAGCAACTTGGGGTTAGGTGTCTTGCTCAAGGACACCTCGGCATGTTGCCGGTAGAGGGGCTTGAACCACCAACCTTGTGGTTACGGGACAAGCGCTCTACCTCATGTGCCACAGCCGCCCAAATGATTAAATAAAATAAGAACGTGTGTAGAGTGGCGGCTGTCACTGACCAATGGGGTTGCTCCTGGAGGCGTTGAGGGGGGGCAGCTGGTGGGGGAGGGGGCAGTCGTCACAGAAGTCGGAGCAGGCGGGGCAGACCAGCACGCCGTTATAAACCCAGTCGTTGACCCGCACGCTGACGCTCAGCTGCTGACCTCTACGCACGCAGAGGAAGGACTGATCCTGAACCAGAACCACCAGACCCTGAGACCAGCAGCGCACCTGGAGACCCACAACGACACACGGAGGTTTGATACGTCAAAGACATTAAAGACGTTAGAGACGTTGGAGACGTTAAAGACGTTAAAGACGTTAGAGACGTTAGAGACGTTAAAGACGTTAGAGACGTTAAAGACGTTAAAGACGTTAAAGACGTTAGAGACGTTAAAGACGTTAGAGACGTTGGAGACGTTAAAGACGTTGGAGACGTTAAAGACGTTAAAGACGTTGGAGACGTTAAAGACGTTAGAGACGTTGGAGACGTTGGAGACGTTAAAGACGTTGGAGACGTTAAAGACGTTAAAGACGTTAGAGACGTTAGAGACGTTAAAGACGTTGGAGACGTTAAAGACGTTAAAGAAGTTAAAGACGTTAAAGACGTTGGAGACGTTGGAGACGTTGGAGACGTTGGAGACGTTGGAGACAGGTCATAAACACCTAAACATCACAGGGTTTATAGAAACAGAAGAGCACCTTGTAGCAGCCGGAGCCCCAGTCCGGATACGTCATCTTCCTGGTGCACTGCTCCATGATGAAGGCCGACTTCTGGTACAGACACACAGAGTCCGGTCCGTACTGCTCCGCTCCGTAGTTCCTCCACCAGTCTGAACACACATTTCACACTGGTCATACACACTGGGAACACTGGTCACCATGTGGTTTTTATCAACCAGTGAACAGGAAGTGACCATATATGGACTGAGGAGGAGTGACGTAGAGACGGCGTATACGTCTCTGGTGTGGACCTGTCAATCAGTGTGTAGCCCCGCCCTAAAGCATCCCCTGCTTTATGGTCTGTTTGACTCTAAATGGAGCATCATTTACTAAATGAACATCATGCTGTATTGAAGAAGACTTGAAACTAGAGATTGAGACCATAAACTCATGTTTACAATGTTTACTGAGGGAATAAATCAAGAGAGAAGTAGAGTCATTTTCTCATAGACTTCTATACAACCAGAGGAGTCGCCCCCTGGTGGACAGGAGAGAGAATGCAGCTTTAACACAGGAAGCATCAAACCTCTGAACACCTTTCTGACATCTTGACATGTGTCCAAAGATTTCGGCATCGTTCCCAAACTAAACCTCCATCATTCAGGCCCACCTTTAGGTTTATGTGTAGAAGGGTTTGTTTCATTTTAATGTCATTATATTTTAATTTAAATATTTGTAGAAATGTTGTTTTAAAAAATATGACAAATAAATAAATAAATAAATAAATAAATAAGGAAAGAGAGAAGTGGGACATCATCACATCATGTGACGTGTTGTCATGGTAACAGGTGGAGGCTCACCTGGCTGGTTCTCTGTCACTCTGCAGTACGAGTTCCTCTGGTATTCTCCACTCAGGTGCCAGCTGAACTCCTGACTGAAGGGACAGTAGTCGGCGATCTCCACGGCGCCGCCGAACATCGGCAGCTGATCCGAGGACACGTCTGGGATCCTCTCAAAGTACTGACACACAGAGTACACACAGAGGACAGGCATCAGTACACAGAGTACACACAGAGTACACAGAGGACACAGTACACAGAGGACATTTCATATTTTAGGGTCACAACACGGTCTGTGGATCGTCTTCTCAACATGAATTAAAGGGACAGTTCACCCCAAAATCAAAACTACATCGGTTTCCTTTTACCTCCAGAGTTATTTATCAGTCTAGATAGTTTGGGAGTTTTTTGTGACTGTGTGTGTGTGTGTGTGTGTGTGTGTGTGTGTGTGTGTGTGTGTGTGTGTGTGTACCTGGTACTCCAGTGGGAGCTCCTGCTGGTATTTCTGCAGGTTGCAGACGGCCACAGCCAGCTGGTCCTGTCTGCAGGTGAGCTGCAGAGGAGACGCTCTCACCGTGTCGCAGTACGGAGTCACAGAGTGGCGCCTGACAAACACCAACAACCCAACATTCAACCATTAATATTATGTTATTATATACATTTATACATAAGCGGATCTACATCGTGAAGTCATTATAAGAAGGCTCTTTTTATGAGGAACAAGTACCAACAATAACGTGTGTCACATTTAGTGTCTGCAGCTTTTCATCAGATTCATGTGAATAACAGAATCAGATCAGACTCCATATGAGCAGATAATCAACACTAAAGGACTGATCAGGATCCAGACTAAAGCCAGGACTCTGATCAGGATCCAGACTAAAGCCAGGACTCTGATCAGGATCCAGACTAAAGCCAGGACTCTGATCAGGATCCAGACTAAAGCCAGGACTCTGATCAGGATCCAGACTAAAGCCAGGACTCTGATCTGCAGGCTGATGAGCATTACTATCTAATGAGAGTATGATTATGGTTTCATTGACCTCTGTCTCTGTCGGTCCATCCAGAACTTGCAGCTCTTCATGACGAAGTCGCAGCCGAGGCCGCGGCCCCAGTCCAGCCTCTGAGCCAGGCTGTAGTTGGCCCGGTACCAGCCGCTGTCCTCCATGAGGGCCAGCGTGAGCCGGGAGAACACCCGGTTCTGTGTGTGAGAGCCCGTCATCGCCTCGTTCTGAGGGGGGGGAGGAGGAGGAGGAACAGTAGGAAGAGGAGGAAGAGGACATGATCAGACACAAGTAGAAACAGGAGGAGCTCATAACCTGAAGTCTGACTGAGTTCACCTCCAGCAGTCTCTTCTCCCAGTGGTTCAGCTCGGTCCCCGTCCCTCCCTGGTTCTCCAGCTCCATCCCCTCCAGGATGGGACAGTTAAAGTGTCTCCTGGCCTCCTCCTGGAACCGCAGAGGAGGAAATAAATAAAACGACCAAACGAAGGTAGAAACATGTGATTATTTTCATTATTGATGAATCTGCAGATGCTTTTCTGCATCACCAGTACGTCTCTGGTGTGGACCTGTCAATCAGTGTGTAGCCCCGCCCTAAAGCATCCCCTGCTTTATGGTCTGTTTGACTCTAAATGGAGCATCATTTACTAAATGAACATCATGCTGTATTGAAGAAGACTTGAAACTAGAGATTGAGACCATAAACTCATGTTTACAATGTTTACTGAGGGAATAAATCAAGAGAGAAGTAGAGTCATTTTCTCATAGACTTCTATACAACCAGAGGAGTCGCCCCCTGCTGGACAGTAGAGAGAATGCAGCTCTGACACATGAAGCTCTGACTTCACTTTAAAGAACCAGAGGTTGTCTCCTGGGAAAAAAACACTTGTTTGAGTGGAGTGAGTCTGGAAGTTTTAGGATTCTGGTACAAAGTTTCTCACCACGACTCGAGGAGTGACGAGGACGTGGACTTGGTGTCGGACCATCACTCCTCCTCTGATGTCCCACAGCCGGCTGACCCTCCTGATCACCGCCTCGCTCCACTGGTACAGACCCAGACTGACACACACACACACACACACACACACACACACACACACACACACACACACACACACACACACACACACACACACACACACACACACACACACACACACACACACACACACACACACAGTAGATCTGTTAGGTCCATTTCCATCAGAACACAAGAGTGATGTCATCGCCCCTCTGCTGCTCTCTGCCTCTCTTTTAACTCATAGAATGTTTGCGTTCCCTAACTCCTTCCTCGTCGTACTCCTACAGCTACTGACATTCAAGTCTGCCTATAAAAGGCTTTTATTGTGAAAATCCTGGGTAAACGGCAGCTTCTCTGTGATTGTTGTGCACAGGACAATAAAGAAGTTGAACCCTGGGTCACAAAGTGTGTTCACCTCTCGTTGAAGGCGGGCAGGCCGCTGGTGAAGCGAGGCGTCAGAGGTTTGCCGTCGTCGTCGTGGTAGAAGGCGAACAGACCGGCTGAGAAACCCTGAAGAGCAACACAGGAGAACCTTTAGACATCAACATCTACACAGATCAGCCACATTCTTCTGTTTGGTCCTCAACGGGGTTAAAACCTGCTCACACCTGCATTTAAGATTCAAGATTCAAGAGACTTATTTGCCTTTTGCACCTTAAAAAAGTACGGTTCAAAAGGAAAACAAGAAAAAGACACAGAGGCAATAAGACAAATGAAGTAATAAATAAATAAATAAAATACATACACCTTGCACTTAACACAGTAAAGAGTGTCCACACTATATACAGAAGTCCTAAAATACTGCACAGTACCAGTCCACATTATGAGCAGTTATTTCACTACAGGCGGAAAAATGTGAAAATGATTTAAATGTTTCACACTGTGATTAATTAATTTCACCTGCAAGGTTGATATTTAATTAAAGAACATTTTGCTCATATAAATACTTTTATTTCAGAAGAATATATGTTCATAACAATGAGGATGCTGCTGCACTGACCAGAGCGTGGATGATCTCATGTTTGACGGTGGAGAGCATCCCTTCAAACTCCTGAGGCTGAGAGGAGATCATAGCAGGACACAGGTTGGCGTAGCCCGCTATCGGTCTGAGGACAGGAGAGGAAGTCACTGTTAAATAAAAGTCATGTGATCCCATTCAAACAATAACGAGGGGATCCTGATGAGGCACAAATACATCTCTATGCAGATGATGCACAGTTATACCACTCTGATTGTTGTAGTTTGTTTGCCCTGAAGGAAAATGTTTTAAGTTAAGTTAAACGAAAAGAACAGCAAATGGAACTTATGAGGTCTGTTAGCATTAATGGAGGAGGCTTTATGTTGTGCAAAAGTGTGTTTAATGACAATAAATGATCCTTGAACCTTGATAAGTGGACTATGGTTTCTATTAACTAATGTTCTGTTCCAGAAGACAGGTTTAGTTTGTTATTTAAGATAGGAGGGATGGTAATTACCTGTAAACTCATATCTCATATTCATGGACTACTTTATTACCTTTATAAAAGCCCTGTGAAGAAAGAAGTCAGGTTTTGAATGTATCATAAAGAAATAAAGGTTGAATACTCAGTAAGCTATTTGTTTTGGCTACAAAATATTTACTCAAATTAAGATTATTAAGACCTTCTGTTTCTAAAGCGTCTAAAAATGAATTGGCCTTCTTTGTATTATTCCTTGACATGTAGAGGGTGTTTTTAACAGTGAACTATAAAACTCAGAGGTGCACAACGGGACCACCTACGGGGCACCCCACATGCCGGCCGTGATGACGTCATTTTCTGGCGTGCTCTTCACTACCGCGAGTATAAACTACCCCTAACATTTCAGGAAACATGATCACATGATGGCGTCTCCATGTGTCGTCCTCCCCACCTGTCCAGCTCTGCCTCCAGCTGGCAGTAAGCAGCGTAGGCCACTATGTTCTCCTGACCACAGCGCTCCGTGGTGACGCCGCTGACGTAGAGCACGAAGTCGGACCCTTCCACTCCGGGGCCGTCCGGGGGCCCCAGGGGGCCACAAGACTTCCCTGATTCACTGCACACTTTGCATTGCTAGGAGGGAATACAAAAAGAGTTTCATGATAAGTCACATAATTAGGGGACATCATATATTGTTTCATGTTTATGCAGATTATATCTTCCTGTCAACCCTTCTGGTTATTGGGAGTAATTATAGGAGGAGGTTGCACTTTTCCCTCATTTCCACTGCAAACTGCTGTTTCCTCTGCTTACAGAGGAGTGTACTATCTACTATGTAATGTACAGCATGGTGTACTTAGTGTACAGCATGGTGTACTGCATAGTGTACATAGAAAGTCTGAGTCGAGTGAATAAATATATTGAGGTTGTTATTGACGTTTGTGCAGGATGTGCCGTGTCGCGCTAGTCACGATTCTTTCTGACCAATCAGATGTCCGCAGTGTTTTAACTGGACCCTCTAGTAGCGACTCAGCTTGTTCAGAACCTCGACCAAAGTGGTACCAAAAAAAGTAACCGGTACTGTTACTTTGCTAATGGAAAACTAAAAACAGAGCGAGTACAGTCACACAATGCAGTGGAAATGTCCCTCCTCTGTGGTGTCCCACAGGGATCAATCTTAGGTCTCCTTTTGTTCTTTTAACATAGGCTATGCTTGGTTCATTTATTTTGCATGCTTATGTGTCGTAATTGTGAAGTATTTTATGACATCTGCTCTAGAAAAATATCTATACAAATAAAACCAAACGATACAGAAACTGTACCACGTCATGTCTTCAAAGTAACTTTTGGCGACAAGAGGGCACAAAACCTCAAAAACACAATCAATGCAATGACTATTTGGTCACGTGTGGCCCTTCCTGACCTGCAGGTGGTGCTGTGGTACAACGACGGGGCCGCACCGGGTGACGTCGGCACAGGCGTCCTGGCAGTAGCGATGAGGGTCATCTCTCTTCCTCAGGTACTGGTTGGTGGCACATTGTCTGAGACGACAGAGACAACAAGCACTGACTTTAGTTAACTGCAGCGTGGTTAGAGAACAAATTCACCGTTTCACCTTCATGATTTCAACATGAGGGACAAATGTCAGAGCAACTAAAGGATTGTAAATGTTTCTCAACATCCAGCAGCAAACACAAAGGTTAAATCCTAAATCTGGACTCTCACACTGAACATAAGCAACGTTTTTACTGTAGTGAGTCGTGTTTGAGGGCTTCAAACAGCATCCAGTTTGTATTCTTATTGGGAATCTGTCTTCATTGCTTGTATGAGTGTGTAATGATTAAATAATGTATTACCATGTCAGTTAAGCAGTGACTGGAAAGAGGAAGACAACAACAAAACAACAAATACACATCGACACTACAGTAGGAATACAGCTCAGCAAGGCCAGGCATTCATTGTGAATGAGAACTGGTTAAAGATAATGATAATAATAATAATATTTAAGTTTCAAACAATATAATTGTGGAGTCCAGTATTTTCCCTGGTCTGTAGTTGAGTATGAACCTGCCGGTGGGTCCACATACCTGCTGAGCAGCACTGGACCCACCCTGCGCCGCACACTGAAGGCCCTCTGCAGGTAATCGATGGCCTGAGGAAACAGCTTATCCTGAGGAGGAAACACACAGACAGGTTCAGTGACACAGTGATGTCACCACGTACTGATGTACCACCACCGGAGCAGGGAGAGAAACAACATCAACTATGACGATTAAAGATACGGTTTATCTGATGCAACAGAAATCACTAGAAAAACACTACGAAGTGTCTAGTTACAAAGACAGTATCGGCTCTCAACATCGAATTTCTTTGTTATTTTGACAAAAATAAATACATTATATTAATAGGATAAACCCGAGGCAAAAACATTGTTTTTTCACCGGTCAATTGAAATATTTTTGGTCTATTTTTCCTCCATTACTTTGTCTATTTGAGTCTGTAGATTCCTCCTTTAATCACCAATAGGTAGCATTAGATAATGCCTCATTTGCATAATTAAACACACTTGTGATACGAGTTTCATGGTGATACCTTTCAGTCATCATCATCTCTCACATCACTTCTTAAGATTCCAGCTGTAAAGACTGATGAGTCTCTTGTATTTATACTGATCAGTGTTCAGGTGAACGGTGAGCGGTGGAATCTGATCTGCACTCAGGTAACTCGCTGAGGAACCGTGAAGACGTCTTGTAAGCAAACATGGACGTTAGAGGAGGTTTCGTGTAAACAAAAGCTGTGTGTACCTTACACGTTGTTTCCTCATAGAACGAGCTGCTCTTTGTTCTCCGGTCACAGAGAACGGTCCAGAGAACCCGAACAAGCTTCAGAACCTCCCTGAACGGTCTCATAACGGCCTGTAACTATTACAAAGACTGCCTCACCTTCACCAGCCTCCTCTCGTCTGCAGGAAGCCTGAGGAGAGAGACGGACACGTCACTGACCGAGTCTCAGAGAGAAACAGGCTGTGAAGAAGAGCAGCAGTACTGACCGGTCCACGCTGTAGTCGTAGATGATCTTTATCTTCAGCTGAAGGTCGTCAGGGGAGCTCCTCTTCGTCAGCCGGTCGGGCTTCAGGTGCACATGATGGACAACCTAAAGGAAAGCAGCAGATACGTTGACAAGCAAAGCTTCCAAACATCCAACATCTCTCTGTATTCACTATCAGAGGAACTATGAACACATCTCATGAACCAGAACATCTCTCTGTATTCACTATCAGAGGAACTATGAACACATCTCATGAACCAGAACATCTCTCTGTATTCACTATCAGAGGAACTATGAACACATCTCATGAACCAGAACATCTCTCTGTATTCACTATCAGAGGAACTATGAACACATCTCATGAACCAGAACATCTCTCTGTATTCACTATCAGAGGAACTATGAACACATCTCATGAACCAGAACATCTCTCTGTATTCACTATCAGAGGAACTATGAACACATCTCATGAACCAGAACATCTCTCTGTATTCACTATCAGAGGAACTATGAACACATCTCATGAACCAGAACATCTCTCTGTATTCACTATCAGAGGAACTATGAACACATCTCATGAACCAGAACATCTCTCTGTATTCACTATCAGAGGAACTATGAACACACCTCATGAATCAGAACATCTCTCTGTATTCACTATCAGAGGAACTATGAACACATCTCATGAACCAGAACATCTCTCTGTATTCACTATCAGAGGAACTATGAACACATCTCATGAACCAGAACATCCAACATGAAGCACTGTGGTGCTCAACCAGTTTCAGCAGGTCCTTAACTCAGGTAGGTTTGCAAAGATGGCGCTTTTATTTTGAAGGGACCTAGCCGGAAGTGTTGTTGTTGTTGCTGCGGAGACGCAGGTTAAAGGTGAAGCGCTGTACTGGTGAATGACTGGTTTCAGGTGAAGCGCTGTACTGGTGAATGACTGGTTTCAGGTGAAGCGCTGTACTGGTGAATGACTGGTTTCAGGTGAAGCGCTGTACTGGTGAATGACTGGTTTCATGTGAAGCGCTGTACTGGTGAAGCGCTGTACTGGTGAATGACTGGTTTCAGGTGAAGCGCTGTACTGGTGAATGACTGGTTTCATGTTAAAGGTGAAGCGCTGTACTGGTGAATGACTGGTTTCATGTTAAAGGTGAAGCGCTGTACTGGTGAATGACTGGTTTCATGTTAAAGGTGAAGCGCTGTACTGGTGAATGACTGGTTTCATGTGAAGCGCTGTACTGGTGAATGACTGGTTTCATGTTAAAGATGAAGCGCTGTACTGGTGAATGACTGGTGAATGACTGGTTTCAGGTTAAAGGTGAAGCGCTGTACTGGTGAATGACTGGTTTCAGGTTAAAGGTGAAGCTGTACTGGTGAATGACTGGTTTCAGGTTAAAGGTGAAGCGCTGTACTGGTGAATGACTGGTTTCATGTTAAAGGTGAAGCGCTGTACTGGTGAATGACTGGTTTCATGTGAAGCGCTGTACTGGTGAATGACTGGTTTCATGTTAAAGGTGAAGCGCTGTACTGGTGAATGACTGGTTTCATGTTAAAGGTGAAGCGCTGTACTGGTGAATGACTGGTTTCAGGTTCTGTACTGGTGAATGACTGGTTTCAGGTTAAAGGTGAAGCTGTACTGGTGAATGACTGGTTTCATGTTAAAGGTGAATGTACTGGTGAATGACTGGTTTCATGTTAAAGGTGAAGCGCTGTACTGGTGAATGACTGGTTTCAGGTTAAAGGTGAAGCGCTGTACTGGTGAATGACTGGTTTCATGTGAAGCGCTGTACTGGTGAATGACTGGTTTCATGTGAAGCGCTGTACTGGTGAATGACTGGTTTCTGGTTCAACGTCCCAACAGAGACAAACATTTCTATCCAGACATGTTACTTAGCTAGCATGCTAGCAGTTAGTATGCTAGCAGTTAGCATGCTAGCAGTTAGCATGCTAGCAGTTAGCATGCTAGCAGTTAGCAAGCTAGCAGTTAGCATGCTAGCAGTTAGTATGCATGCTAACAGTTAGTATGCATGCTAACAGTTAGTATGCATGCTAACAGTTAGCATGCTAGCTAACAGTTAGCATGCTAGCTAACAGTTAGCATGCTAGCTAACAGTTAGCGTGCTAGCAGTTAGCATGCTAGCAGTTAGCATGCTAGCAGTTAGCATGCAGTTAGCTAGCTCGCTTATCCGGTCCGCTGCCACAGGGCTGCAGCTCGCTGGCTCACCTCGTCGCGGGTCGGGTTGCGGTGCCTGCAGGTCCCGTGGCCGCTCACCAGCACAGCCAGGACGGAGAGCAGGCCCGGCCAGAGGAGCCAGAGGAGCCGGGACCTCCGCTCCATCCTCCGACCCGGCGGCCCGATGTCAGCAGAGCCTCCGCCGGTCCGGTCCCCACGGAGGACATGTGGACCCGACAACCACCGACACCTGAGACACAACCACCGACACACGGTGTCACCGGGGAGAAGAGGACTACAAAGACCGTCTAATGACAGGAGGACTACAAAGACCGTCTAATGACAGGAGGACTACAAAGACCGTCTAATGACAGGAGGACTACAAAGACCGTCTAAAGACAGGAGGACTACAAAGATCGTTTAATGACAGGAGGAGTCACTCTGACTACAAAGAAAGACAGGAGGACTAACAAAGACCGTCTAATGACAGGAGGACTACAAAGATCAGTCACTCTGACAGGAGAGAAGAGGACTACAAAGACCGTCTAATGACAGGAGGACTACAAAGACCTACAAAGACCAGTCTGAGAAGGAGGACTACAAAGATCGTCTAATGACAGGAGGACTACAAAGACCGTCTAATGACCGTCTAATGACAGGAGGACTACAAAGATCGTCTAATGACAGGAGGATTCACTCTGACAGGAGAGAAGAGGACTACAAAGACCGTCTAATGACAGGAGGACTACAAAGATCGTTTAATGACAGGAGGACTACAGGAAGAAGAGAGATGTCAGGAGGAGGACTACAAAGATCGTTTAATGACAGGAGGAGTCACTCTGACAGGAGAGAAGAGGACTACAAAGATCGTCTAATGACAGGAGGATGACAGGAGGATTCACTCTGACAGGAGAGAAGAGGACTACAAAGACCGTCTTCTGACAGGAGAGAAGATGACTACAAAGATCGTCTAATGACAGGAGGACTACAAAAGATCGACTTCTAATGACAGGAGGACTACAAAGATCACTCTGACAGGAGAGAAGAGGACTACAAAGACCGTCTAATGACAGGAGGACTACAAAGATCGTCTAATGACAGGAGGACTACAAAGACCGTCTAATGACAGGAGGACTACAAAGACGTCTACAAAGATTCGTCTAAGGAGAGAAGAGGACTACAAAGACCGTCTAATGACAGGAGGAGAGAAGAGGACTACAAAGATCGTCTAATGACAGGAGGAGTCACTCTGACAGGAGGAGAGAAGAGGACTACAAAGATCGTCTAATGCCAGGAGGAGTCACTCCGACAGGAGGAGAGAAGAGGACTACAAAGACCGTCTAATGACAGGAGGAGAGAAGAGGACTACAAAGATCGTCTAAAGACAGGAGGAGGAGTCATCGTCTAAAGACAGGAGGAGTCACTCAGCCTAGTCTAATATTAATCCAGAAACTTCAGATTAAATAGTAAAACGCTGACACGGAACCCTTTTTAACTGACTCCTTTAACCACACTTCTATAACTCCAGTAAGGTTGTGAATGCACCACTTTACCCAGTGAAGTATTAGTACCTTTACTGGATACTCCCTGGTTCCCACACTACCTTCACTCAGACCAGTTGAATGTGATTAGATGTTCCAGTTTAACTGCATTGAACAGACTGATGAAAGGCTGCTCTGTCTTCATCCTCTGATCCTAAACTTGACTCTGAAGTTCAAATTGAGTTTGAATGTTTACAGTCAGTGAGACCAGTCAAGTTACATTCACACTGATGTATTCCTCAGTGTTGAAGAGTTCTGCTGCATATGTTTTAAACTGACCAGACGACAACCTCCGGTTCTTTAAAGTGAAGTCAGAGCTTCCTGTGTTAAAGCTGCATTCTCTCTCCTGTCCACCAGGGGGCGACTCCTCTGGTTGTATAGAAGTCTATGAGAAAATGACTCTACTTCTCTCTTGATTTATTCCCTCAGTAAACATTGTAAACATGAGTTTATGGTCTCAATCTCTAGTTTCAAGTCTTCTTCAATACAGCATGATGTTCATTTAGTAAATGATGCTCCATTTAGAGTCAAACAGACCATAAAGCAGGGGATGCTTTAGGGCGGGGCTACACACTGATTGACAGGTCCACACCAGAGACGTATACGGCGTCTCTACGTCACTCCTCCTCAGTCCATATATGGTCACTTCCTGTGTATATTCACCTACTGGTTGCAAAAAAACAAGATGGTGACTGACGAGTAATTGAACTTCAAAGCCAGTCCAAGAAACCAATGGTTGTTGCCATGACGACTACGTATACAGACTTTGTGGGTGACGTCTTAAGATTGTCGGTAAAGCATCGGTTGAAGACTGCAAGTTAAAAAGTAAATGAGAAGTATAGAGTAGTGAAATACAAATACCTCACAATAGTTCTTAAGAAGTACAGTTAGTATAGTTAAATAGTATGAAGACGTTCTACATTAAAACCAGATTGAACTGGTCTCTTTTAGTGTGTGTGTGTGTGTGTGTGTGTGTGTGTGTGTGTGTGTGTGTGTGTGTGTGTGTGTGTGTTTGTGTTTGTGTGTGTGTGTGTGTGTGTGTGTGTTTTTGTGTGTGTGTGTGTGTGTGTGTGTGTGTGTGTGTGTGTGTGTGTGTGTTAGATGATCTCTGTCAGCAGTTTGTATTCTGTGTCACAGCGACTCTTTAAAACAGATTATTCTGCGTTGGTATATTCCTGATCGGCAGCTGGACTGGTGTCTTCAGACTGGCGGGGCGTTCCTCCTCACGCCGGTCTCTGTTGTGGTCTCTGGACTTCTTCAGACCCCGATGAGAGAATCAGTCATGTCTGGTAAACCGGCTGCTTATTAAAATACTCTGCTGAGCACCAGAAGCCTCGACCCGGTTTTTAATCCCAAACCCCAAAACTTAAAAGACATCGTCGTAAAGTTTTGGTGGTTTTCAACTTCTCTTTCATCTGTTTCGTTTCTGACGTCGAGAATTCATGTTTTTATGATCGTTGAGGGAAAAAATGTCAAAAAGCCACAGATTCCTCCTGAGGGAGGGATTATTATAAAACATTATGTTTACTGGTGACGTTTCTCCTGTTTATACGCTGAAAGAATAATTTGACTCTTATACGCTTTGTTGCTGAGAGTCAGATGAACAGATTTATGTATTTACTCGTATGTTTGTAGAGAAAACATAAAGCAGGAAGTAGGAGATGGTTAGCCTAGCTTAGCATAAAGACTGGAAACAGGGGGAAACAGCTAGCCGTCTTCTCATTTTACTTCAAAAACACAAAATATATTCATTTTATTCATCTACCCAGCAGTATATAAAGTAATTTAAGTTGTGAATACATTAATGCATCAATAATTATAATGCAATCATTTTATATATATTATTTTGCATAATGAGTAGTTTTACTTTTAGTACTTTAAGTTTATTTTGATGCTAAAACTTTTGTACTTTTACTTAAAATATGATTCTAAACAACGTATTTCTACACTGTAGTAATATTACTTTTATTTTTACAAAAATAATAATAACAATATGATATTAATAACGCACTTAGAGACAGAATCAAGAATCTTGAATCAATTACATAAAAACTAACTTTATTACAAATCAAAAAACACAGTTTGGAGATGCTGTGTTTCCATCCTTTAGTGGTTTTCTGTATTTGTGTTTCATGCTGGATGGAAAAGTATTTGACTCATATTCAGTCATTTAAAATAATAAGTACATGTGGGGATTTTCTTTCCAAACTGGTGAAGAGTCACAACAGGTTCAGTTCTTCTGATATAATTGGTTTCTTTAAACCAGACACAAGAACAGGAAAGAAGTCTCTCTCCTGTTTATTCTAACGAGTAGATTATAGAAAAGATAATCACAGTATTAAAGAATAATACAAGAACACAACGGAGACCAGCTCCTACAACATGAAACACTTCAACAACTAAACAGTTTTTATCTCTGCCAGCAGAAGACTGATGTCCTCAGAAGAGACGAGTTAGCATCACCTGTTAGCATTAGCCTTGCTGTTGTTCACATGGACATGTTCAGCCTCGTATCAGTCTCTTCTCTATCAGCTGCTACAGTAACAGCTGGAGTTTAAACTACAGATTTCAGTGTAAATGCAGCCAGCGACAGGAGGAAGGAGGGCTCACAGCGGAACCACCAGGTCCCCCGCTCACACCGCAGAGCCAGGGTGAAGCAGGGCATCATGGGAAACCTCCGAGCCACCTGTCGTTGAGTCTGGACGGGGAGTCTGGAGGGGGGGAGGGGAGCAGGGAGACGGACTCTGGTTATTGTCTGCTGTCTCTGAGTCCTTTTCTCTGTCCACGTCATCCTCTCTGTCGGCGTCTGGCCTTCCTTCCTCCTCCTCCTCTTCCTCCTCCTCCTCCTCCTCCTCCTCCTCCTGCAGAACGTTTAGGCGCTCCACCACGCAGTGAGCCGTCAGTCGGGCTTCAGGGTCGTGGTCCCAGCACTCAGTGATGGTGGAGCAGAAGACACCCATCCCCTGGAGGACAGAAGACTGCAGGTTAGACAGCAGGACGTCGGAGGACACAAACATTGTGGTTGAGAGTCTGAACTCTGACCTGGTGCTGGGTCCACGCTGACGGGATGTCCGGCCGTCCTCGGTCCCTCAGAACCAGGTCTCTCATGCTGTCCACACAAGGCTGCTCACACACCTGAGAGCCAAACGCCGGCTCGTAGCTCTTCACTTCTGCACCAACACACACACACATTACGTTTACAATATGTACCTGTTCAGGTACTCTGTACTCTACCTGCTCAGGTACTCTGTTCTCTACCTGTTCAGGTACTCTGTTCTCTACCTGTTCAGGTACTCTGTTCTCTACCTGTTCAGGTACTCTGTTCTCTACCTGTTCAGGTACTCTGTTCACTACCTGTTCAGGTACTCTGTTCACTACCTGTTCAGGTACTCTGTTCTCTACCTGTTCAGGTACTCTGTTCACTACCTGTTCAGGTACTCTGTTCACTACCTGTTCAGGTACTCTGTTCACTACCTGTTCAGGTACTCTGAACATTACAGAGAACATGCTACGATTTCGATCTGATAATGGTGCTAGATGAAAAGTCAGAGGATCACCAAAGTTATTGTTAGCTAGGGCACCGACCAATTCAGGCGGCACTAAAGATTCATCCTGTGGGGACCATGAATGTCCATCCAGTTGTTGCTGGGATATTTCACTCTGGCCCAAAGTGTTGGACCTATCGACATTACCATAAAAAACCTAAAAAAACTTGACTATTTTCCCTAACCTGGACCTGAACCTTAGAGAAGTGTCTCCGTGTCCTACCTCCGATGGCGTGGCAGCGGGAGGCCATCTCCCAGTGGACCAGAGCCATGGAGTAAACATCCATCTGTTTAAAGGCCTCCAGGTCCTCCAGGTTCACCCTGGACTCAAGGACCTCCGGAGCCATGTAGCGAGCCGTCCCCACCTGGACGATACAGGAGAGTCCATTCAAAAGACGACCAAAGCATCAGATGTGAGTTCTGCCTAATGAGCTACACCTGTATAGTTTACCTGTCCACTGTTGGCGTAGTCGTCCACAGTGAGGGAAAGGTCCAGTCTTAACGCCAGACCAAAGTCACACAGGGCGCACTCCCTCCTGCTCTTTACCACAATGTTACTGCTCTTCAGGTCCCGATGGGCAACCGGCACCTACAACACACAACCGGCAACATGCACCTTCAAATCTATCTATGAGTCTATCTACTGGTTCGAAGATGATTTCAAAAAGTTAAATCTGCAAGCTGCAAGGGGGAAATTTCTACTGGGCATGGTGTTAGACCCCGGACTTTTACAGTTTGAGGTTTTCTTGCACTCTGAATATTATCCTGTTACTGTTAAGACATCACAGTCCAGATGAGAGGAGATCTCATGTTGATACACTCATCTGAACCGCAGAGCAGCAGCCCAGCAGCAACCTCCAGTTTTGCCTAGTGAAGTCAGTGTCTCTACGTCACACCTCCTTAGTCCATATATGTTCACTTCCTGTTCACTGGTTGCAACAAAAAAAAAGAGGACGACCAAAATGCCGAACTCGAGGCTTCAAACAGCCCACAAACCAATAAGAGACGTCACAACAACTACGTCCACTTCTTATAAACAGTCTATTGCAGCAACCAGTGGTGTAGCTAGAGTGGTTTGCAGACTTTTTCATGCACTTAATTCTCAAGCAACATAAAGGCGGATTTAAACTTGTTGGTAAATTATGTTGCAACTAGTAAATATTTCACAAAGACGTGTGCTACTTTCTGGAGTGACTAGGCAGGTCTACAACGATGTTAGTTTAGTTTAGTTAGTTAGCATTTAAAAAGATCACATGGAAGGTAAGATGTGCTGAAATAACGAGATATGTTGATGGTCAGCAGAACTGGATGTCCAGATATAGTAGACCGGCTCACCTTTGGTATCCCGCCGGGCGTTGTGTCACTATGGAGGTGAGCTAACCCTCTGGCGATGCTGCCGGCCATGGAAACAAGCTCCTCCCAGCTCAGCACGTTCGCAGTAAGGAAGTCCTGCAGGTTCCCGAGGCTGTGATAGGCCAGAACCAGCCAGTACTTCCTGAGGGCGTGGCCCGGCAGTCTCCTCTCCTCCGCAGCAAAGAACCGAACCACGTTGTCATGCTCCAGTTTGGGGTCGGAGAAGATGGAGCACTCGTTTCTCCAGGAGGCGTACTCCACAGCTGGAAACACCTTCACCGCCACAGTTTCGTAGCTGTTGACTCCACCCTTCACACCCTGCAGCAGGCCCGCCCTCCACACCTCAGCGAAGCGCCCCTTCCCCACCAGAACCTCCAGCTTGATGGGCAGTGGTTCGTTCAGCCCGCCCTGCCAGTCCATCATGTCACACATGATGTCATGGTTCAGAGATAGCACCTTGCCATTAGACTGCACCCTCTGAGCTCCAGGACCAATCAAGCCTCCACCTCCACCTTCCCCCCGAGCCCCCAAACCCCCACAGGGCAGGTCAAAAGCCTGGTAGAGCTCTGGGGTGTGTTTGGTTGGCCAAGCAGGGCGTGCAGGAGGACCTGGTTTGTCAGACCGGTGTGCGCGGTAGAAGTAGAAGGCTGCCGTGGCAACTATGGCCACCAGGACAGGAGGCACCAAACTAACCACCACCACCGGGATCACGTCTTTACTCTGCAGCTTGGAGAATCCTGGAGGACCAGAGACAAGACTTTAAGTCTACTCGTCCTTCTGTCCGTTAGTTTATCTGTCCATAACACAATATCCATAACTTATAATCAATGTGTCTATTTATCCATTATCCATCATCCATCATCCATTATCCATCCAACCCTCCATCCATCATCCATCATCCATTATCCATCATCCATCCAACCCTCCATCCATCATCCATCATCCGTCATCCGTCATCCATTATCCATTATCCATCCAACTACCATCCATACATTTAATAACTGGATCCATCCATCTATCCATCTATCCATCGATTCATCGATCATCCATCATCCATCCGTCATCCATCCTGCGTTCATGTGTTCACCGTTGGCTCCCTTGTCGAAGATGAGTTTGTCGTTACACTCGTGTTCTCCTTGACACCCACAGACCATCGTGGCTCCGTCCTCCGCCGGCTGTGGGACCATGTGACACTCTCTGGAGGTGAAGTTGAGCAGCAGGCCGGAGTCGACGCCCTCTAGTGGCAGGGTGGGGTTGTGACACATAGTGTGCACCGTCATGGTGTCGTTGTTCTTCCTCCTGAGCGACAACAGGAACATCCATCAGTGTGTTATGTTGCTGGTTCTTCTCTCAAAACTTAAATGTGTGCAATATTCATTTATATTTAAGAAATATTTTAGGTTTTCTTAGAGGAGAACTACTGTTTAACTTATATTTGTATGTGTAAACTGAATGTTTTTATTAATTTCTCTGTTCTTAAAGAAAACATGATCTCAATAAGACCACCTGGTTAAAAAACAAGATTAAATAAAATACACATTAATACAGAGGAGCACAACAAGATACATTACATTCATATAGATTTTAGTAATAAATAATAATTAAAAAAAACTCATCCATAATAAAAGTAAAACATTGATGTCAAGAAGTTTGTATCTCTCATCAAACACCAAACTAATCTTCATCCTTTGATGAAGTAATTCTACATCTAACTATTAATAATGACTATTTCATGAGCACTTTATAAACACGTTGATGTCTCGTTTCAAGTAGACCAGAGTCTCTCTGCTGCAGGTTTACGTTAAACTGACATGAAACCGACGTGGTAAATATCTGACAGGTCTGACGGGACCCTGAACGCCTCTCCTGGTAAATATCTGATATGTGAGGAGTTCAAAGAGCTCCTCCAGGATCCCGGTCCTCTCTGACCTCAATACAGCAGCTTTTTCTTCTTCTCTTATCTCTGGTTTCCTGCAGCTATCTGGGAGGGTCGGGCCGGCTGACGCCAACAGGAAATGAGGGGGGGGGGGGTTCCCGGCCAAGTTATCCAAACAAAAGCACGAATCAGCAGAAACTTTCCAGTGATGTAGAACGTGGAGGCAGAGTGTGAACGGGCCGGCATGCTCTCTCTCAGCTCAGAAGTCAGAAGTCTCATTTAAAAAGACTTCCTCCATGTTGTGACTGTTTTTTTTTCTGAGGGCGTTGAGACAAATGACTTCATCCTGTTTCATAAAGCCGATCAACAACACACTGAAGCAGCTTGGCTGTTCTCTGCTGGCTCATGAGAAAACACTGAGAGCACTCTGATATCCCAGCATATTTATGGGACACTAAAGGCCTCAGGACATTTTGTTTCTGACTCTTTTATTTAACAGAACAGATTGAAACACTAAATCACCTCTGAGTTATCAAACCATAAACAATAAATGAGAACATGATGCACGGAGACATGTTGTAAGACAGCTCTGATGATGTCTGCTTTAGTTTTTAATTTAAACTTTAGTTTGAACCTTCAGCTCTTCTTTGTTCTCTGAGAGTATTTAGGTTTATCTGAGCTCCGAACATTAAAGGAACAGTCGGACATTTTAGGAAATACACTCATTTGCTTTCTTGTTGAAAGTCAGATGTTTAGGTATGACTCTCATGTCAGCAGCTGGTTAGCTTAGCTTAGCATAAAGACTGAAAATGTAGAAATAGCTAGCTTGATAAAATCCACCTACCAGCTCAGTACTTATCCTCTATATACAGTACTTAATGTACGGTACTGTGTTTGGTGCATCACATAAACACAGTGTACAACAGGATATATATATATATATATATATATATTATAAGATATCATTGAATAATAAGAGTCTCTCACCAGACGGCGATGCAGATCTCCTCGGTGACGGTGCAGAAGGACGACAGGCTGCAGTTACTGAAGCAGACGCTGTCTTTGCAGACCGGACCGGACGCCTCGCACCACTTACAAAGGTTAAAGGTCAGGTGGCTGA